>NC_091798.1:77212500-77425000 GCF_041296235.1 Equus asinus | reverse complement strand
AGCGTGTCAAATGGTACTGTCCAAGAACACTAAAATAAAGCCTGTCAGTGAACAAGCCCACTCATACATAAGAAGTTCTTTCATGTTTCCTATCATCTTCTTTTTTCCCAATATTTAATTGTGAAACTTTTCAAACATACAGAAAAGTTGAAAATAATACAATAAACACCTTTACACCTACCACCTTGATTGAACAACTGTTAACAGCATTTTGCCATATCTGCTTTCTTTTTATTTCTGTGGGTTTTTTCCTCTCTCTCTTTCTTAAGAAGCACTGACTAGTAACTTTAACTATATCTGGAAAGTCCCTTCACGGTAGAACCTAGATTAGAGTTTGATTGAATAAGCAGGAAATGGGAATCCTGGGGGAATATCTTTAGAATTACGCCTGTCACAGGTGGCAAAATGCTGATTTTCTGATTTTATCCCATTTTTTCCTTTTACTAGCCAGTATTCTTTGGTGAAGAAGAGCATTCCTGGTGCCGGCCCGGTGGCGCAGCGGTTAAGTTCGCACGTTTGCCCGGGGTTCGCTGGTTTGGATCCCGGGTGCGGACATGGCACCGCTTGGCAGCCAGGCTGTGGTAGGCGTCCCACATGTAAAGTAGAGGAAGATGGGCACGGATGTTAGCTCAGAGCCAGGCTTCCGCAGCAAAAAGAGGAGGACTGGCAGTAGTTAGCTGAGGGCTAATCTTCCTCAAAAAAAAAAAAACCACTTTTAGAAAAAAAAAAAAAAGAAGAAGAGCATTCCTTCCTCATCTGCACATGAACAACTGTTCCTCATAAAAAGGCTAGCTATTTAATTCTTTCCCTTTGATTACCAATTTTCAGATAATTTTCAGCTTTTGTGGCAAATTAATTTTTTAAAAAATATTATGGAATCATGACATTTTATTAAATGTTTTATAATCAATAAAACCTTTATTCTGTTTTATCCTCAAATTGTCCCAATTTTGGCCAAAGGAAGCCCTTTCAAGTTGGTTCCTTTGTCTTTTTCACATACTTCCATTAGACCAAGTGTTTGCTTTCCAGCAAAACACGATGTCCTCAGTTCATCTTATATTTTCCCATTCCCAGATCTGGAATCAGCCTTTTCTCCAAGGAGCCCTGGCTCCTTTTACGAGGTAATGCATTTAGAAAGCAAGGTCCTCCTACTAAGTACATCATTGCTACTAGGGAATCACTACTTCCAAGCCTTTTCAGTGGGTAGACCTAGGAAATACATTTTTAAAACATAACGAGTTTGTAGTGATACTCCAAAACTTAAAATTTTATTCTACAGGGGCTTTCCTAACTGCTTTGATGTTATATTTTGTATCTCTTTTCTCTAATCCTGAAAAGCATAGTTCACAATTATATTTATATATTTACTTAGTTGCTTTAACATACCATATTCATAAAATAATATCAAAATTATTATACTAGTGATACTGTTTAAAATAAAACCACCAAGTTAATCTTAACATTTCATTGGCGATTCTTTATATCCTTAGGACAAATCCAACAAAGGAAGTACTGTATCTAAAAGCTACCTGAAATAATTCTTTATTCTGTTTGTTTATGTTACCACCTAGATATACACTTAGGCTCATTAGCTTCACCTTCCTTTCAATTTTATGGTATGCCTTTTTCCTAAAATATTAAAGTGTGTACATGGTTCAAAAATCAAAACTATACAAAAAGTTATCAGAGATTTTATTGTTTCATCTCATTCCTCCACAGTCCACAGAGATAAATATTAATTAAGAGTTTATTTTTCCAGGTTTTTTTCACAAAAATAAACCAACAAATACATGCATTTCTTTCCTCTCCTTTCTCACATAAAAAGGAGAATGCATCTGTAATTCTGTAAGATATTGGCAATGTCCCCTCGAAAGGGATCATATTTTACATTCCAACCAGCAATGTACAAGAGGTCCTTTTTCCCTACAGCCTCATCTACTGAGTGTGCTGTCAAGCTTACAGATTTTTGTCAACCTGACAGGTGAGAAATGTTATCTCAGTATAGTCTTCATTAATATGTCTTATTATGAGTGAGGTTAAACATCTTTTCAGATGTTTAAAGGCTATTTGAATTTTTCCCCCCTGAACTGCTTGTTTATGTCTATCCGCCCAATGGGGGGGGTTTTGTTTGGATTTTTTTGGTCTTTTTCTTTTCAAGTTTTAGAAGAGGTAGTAGTCTTTGGCAGCTTCCTTGCTTTCTGATATGACAAGATACTCCAGGCTCATGTCATTTGTTTCTCGCCCCAGACTGCACTCTAACATTTCACCAAAGAACTCAGGTTGCTTTAAAGTGAAATAGTATTTCAAAACCACAACCACTGATACTGGATTGATATTTCAAAACTATTGGGTTGACAGGTTTTATTTCATATTTTGCACTTAGATCTCTGACCCATTTGGAGTTCATTATGGTGTACATTGAGATGAATATTCACATTTTATATTCTTATGAATGATTATCTATCAATTACTTAAAGTTCCTTTTCCCCGAGCGATTTAAGACTGTACTATAACTTAAACTATATCTCCACGTGTATTTGGACTTTCAAAATATTTCTGGACTTTGTATTGTGTTCAACTGGTCTGTGTGTCTGTTCATATGTCAACGCCACATTGTTTTTAAGGGGCTTACAGTTTTTCTCAGTTGGGTTTTCCCATTATTTTAGTTATTATTTCCTCAATTCTAAGATGTCTAATTATTAATACCATCCTAGATATAGTAGCCCACTTGTAGGAATGGATGCTGGAGAGAGACAGAAGTCTAAAGAGATTGCTGACCAACTCTGAGTCAACAGTCATTTCTTCATCTCTACCACAGAAAGATAAATTTGATGTGAGTAATAATAAGTAGACAAAGGAGAGAAAGGGGAGAGAAAAACAAGAAATTAGACCTTCATAATATTAATAATAAAAGTAAATTAGAAATCTTTATTTTATTTTATTTTTTTGAGGAAGATTAGCCCTGAGCTAACTACTGCCAGTCCTCCTCTTTTTGCTGAGGAAGCCTGGCCCTGAGCTAACATCCGTGCCCACCTTCCTCTACTTTATACGTGGGACGCCTACCACAGCATAGCGTGCCAAGCGGTGCCGTGTCCGCAACCGGGATCCGAACTGGTGAACCCCAGGCCACCAAGAAGCAGAACGTGCGAACTTAACCGCTGCGCCACTGGGTCGGCCCAGTAAATTAGAAATCTTAAATAGTACAGTTCTATTTTCATTCCATGCTCCTAATATTTAATGGCACGTTAAAGAATATAAAATATCATATGTATGCATCTTACTTATTCCTGACAATAGTTCAGATAATTTTATCCCCATTTTATTACAGTGGAGGCTCAGAAATATTAATTTTCTAAAGTCATAGAGATAATTACTGAGCCAGAACTAGGACCCAGATCTCTTGATGGCTAGCCATTTGTTTTTGTGACAATTTAAGATGTACAAATTTCACATTATACGAAGGCATTAATTATATACAGATAATCACATTATATTTAAATATTTGAATATTAAAATAATGATCATTTATATTATTGTTCCTTAATTGAAGTTGCTCCCATTTCAAATACCTGAATACGGCCATTGAAAAATGCCCTATAAAACACCACTGGCCTACATTCTTTAATAAACTCCTTTTTTTTTAATGTAACATTTTTCAGTAATTTTCTACTACTTTACAAGACATAATTTAGGTCCAGGAAAAAAAATCACGCATCTAGTTGCTTTTATAAAAGTGTGATCCTATCCATGAATAAAGAGTCAAGCTTATAAGACTACCTAATCACTGCTATTTTCTTATTAAGCACATTGATAATTTATTAATTCTTAAAGAGACAATCAAGATAAATATTAAAAGAAATGCAAAGACTTAAATTTGACGAGAAAATCAAATCTCTTTCATTAGACTTTCTGCTGGATTAGAAATTCTCCATTTAATAGTAATTCAGTATTGACAGGAAAGAGATCACCGAGAAAATTTCACAGGTTACATGCTGAGTTTTTACCATTCTATTTACTATTTAACATAATGGTCTTTCCAGCCTTTCTGACTGAGTCTACCAGAAACATCACTCCTTGGCATTCAACTCCAATATATATACACTAGACACTTCTATTTTGAAAATTATCCTTTCACACCACTCTCCCACCTCCTTAAACTGATAGTATCTTTCTACATTTAGAGAAATTATCCAAACTTATTAAAGCTATATGTTTTTATCAAGCTATATGTTTTTATCAAGCTATATGTAGATAGTAAAAAAATATATATATATTAGCGAAAGCATTTGTTTGACTATAAAAATGTAACTCTGTGAATGTAAAGAGTATTCTTTCGCGTAGTTACGGCACTGCATTCTAAAAACAAATTGACATCTCAGTTTATTTTACTTACACAATAAGTTTAATTTACATAGAAATGATAGAGCATTTCAGGAGCAAGTCTTAAAAACAATTTCTGCTGAATGACTGCTATAATAATCTCCTTAAGAGAGGAATAAACATAAACTAAAACGGCAGTTGTGAAACATATATAGTAGCTCTCAGCTGAAGACAAAACTCAATATTTAGTAGGAAAACACTAAAAAAACAGAAAGGGTTTTGGTTTAGATTGCTCACTGAAGTCAAAATCTGTTTCCTTAAAACTTCAACCTTAGCATATCAAAAGCTGTTTATTAAGGCAGGCTCCCAGGCAATAAACTCAAATTTGTGCTATCTTCTGAATTCTGTCCTATCCATCAATGAGGAGAAAGGGGTTTTCAGTGCTTCTATGTGCAGGACCAGGTGAGATGCTTTCTACAGGTTCTTGCTTATTGGAACTAGAGATCTTACTGGTAACAGGAAGTACTAAATTATTTCCAGAATTTAAATATAAAGGTTTATTTGTTTTCTAGGAAGCGTACACAGTTATACAAGAACTTATATTTCCTGAATTATAGTGACATAAGTCTAGAGTTTGACTACAAAGGTTAAAAATTTTCCAACAGAATATGCCACAAATATAGTCTATTTTTTATCAAATAATCAGGAAAGCTTTTAATAGTCCAAAACTTCTGGAACTTAAATGAGAATTAGAATAAAATAATTAAAAATTGTTTAGATTTACAAATAGGAAAACCATCATTAACATATCATCTTCCTTTCTTCCACTAAGAAAACGCATGTCCTTATGTTTAAATTCCTAACATTAAGAAATTCTTTAAAGTGCATAGATCCAGAATTTATACAAAACAGTTTATATATTTGTACCACACTCATTTATTATTCAACAAATATCAGAGGACACAGAAAGTTCCTCCAAATTGCTTAAAGATGTGCATTAAAAAATACTGTAAAACAGTGTGAAGTACCTTAGGAGAAATAAAGCAAACTCATGCCTTTAGCTTACTTACTTTTTATTTTTTTATTCTGTTTTCTTATTTATTTTCAATTTAATTTTTAATCTTGCAAATGACATTCATCTTTAAAGTCACCTTAAATCATTTGTGGAAGACAAGATAGGAAGAAAAAGAGGATGGGGAAAAAGGAAACCGAGAAGAGAGAAAAAAAAAACTGTAGCAGAAGAGATGAGGAAAGGTTCCCTAAAGGAGGAGACATCTGAGCCAAAACCTGAAGGCAGGTGGAGAGAGGGGTATCGGGAACAAGGGAGGAGGGGCATGTCAAAGAGAGAAAACAGTAGAAGATAAAAATACAAGGTGTGAATGAAGAACAGTAAGTTGGTAAATCTAACTTGAAGGCATAGCTCAAATAGAAATTAAGAAATATGGATGAAAAGACGGGTCCACATTCGTGTTAAATCCCATTATAATAAACCCCAAACAAATTCACTGTAGTGAAAATTGTGTCATTATTCTAGACTCAGTAGCTAGAACTCATAGATCTCACTCCTAAGACATAGGAAATGAAATTCAATTAATAACCAACCTTCAACAGTGAAATTAGCAATGAAAACAAGTATTTCAAACAAGACATAAGAAGCAAGATGGTATGGAACAAATGCTATAATCACTGGACTTTCCCTGTCCAATCCTTGGATCTTTTGTTGTGCTGAGCTTTATGCTAGGAAGTTATGTTTACTTGTGATCAACAGATTAGGGAATAATAGGACTGGTATTTGAAGCTTCAGGGGCCACTGATCTAATTTTGCGAAACACTGCATGAAAAGTTAAACCTTGTGATTTGGGGTGATCACTTTGGGCCAACCTGATTATGATCAAAAATGTGAATACAGGCACAGGACGAGGGAATCTAGATAATGCAGAATATCTTCTGTCTAAACATATAATCATTAAAGTGAAAATTCAAAATATTTTGATTTTCATGGAGTAAGGTCCAACAAAAATAAATGTGTGACCCTCCCCATGTCCAAAGAATTAGGTAGGAGATTCTAAGAGAAAGGAATCACTTAGACATGGGATTACCTAATAAGACACACTAGCTAGATTTTGATATAGATGATGTTGGAGGATACAAGTTGAGAGAGAAAAAGATGCAGATGCCAAAAAAGACAAGATATGTTTGGAGAACAGCACCTGTCCAAGTGCACAAGCATACACGGCTTATGGAAAAGAGTAAAATGTAAGCCCCATATTAAAAAAAAAACAGACAACCGCAGCCCTTCTCTAAGGCCACAGAGTATGGATATCCTATCATCAAAATATTACCAGTCTGCAGCATATAATTAGTTGAAGTGGAAATAGGCAAACTTTTTTTTTAAGTGTAGCAGAAATTATTCAGGGCGTTAAATATATGTAAGTTATAAATGCTGGAGAACAACGTCAAGAACCGTGAAGGGGCTGAGATTTTACCCTGCTTGCAAGCTAACAAGTTAGCTTGCTACCAGTTCAAGGATGCTGCCAGAAGACACTAGATTCCAGGGTAACGTATTACTTCATCTATTCCTCTTGCCCCTCAAATCCCAAAGAGGCCATGTAGATAAGCCAAGGGTAGAGGCTGAGCACACAGTGGGACTATATCACACCTAAGGAACCTCAAACTTACAAAGCCCAATCTTATAAGGGGGTTGCTAGCAAATCTGCCCATTCTTTGCCACCAGTAGGGGAAGAGAGGAGCATTATCTGTAGTACCTTGGACAGCAAACAAATCTGCCCTCTGTCTTGGAGGAAGATACAGTCTCTATCTTCCAAGGTTGTTTCCTACACAAACATCCTCAAAAACATAGGCCAGAACAAAAGCTGTCAACGCCTTTGCTCAGAGACACACAGAAATGCAAGAGATCCATGGAGAATTGTCTCCTAGCAAACATAAGTTAAGTTTCATATATTCTTTATGCTATTCTTAACCAAGTAACTCATTTTGACGACTTTATTAAACGGCCAAAAAGGAATATAGAAATTTCAGCTTTTCCTTAGAGAGGTAAAGCAGTTGTCTAGTTATCACTAAACAAATGTGTATGCATTATATTAAAAACACTTAATATGACACAGAATGAGTACAACTTTAGCTTTAACAAAACAGTCACCTGAATGACAAAGGTTCCTACCAGAGATATCATGTGAGGTACCTAATGGTCACAAGGCTTAATCTTTTATCAAGTCAGTAAGTAGGTTAGATCCAATTTATTAGCCAAATATCAATCTTCTTCATATAGAAAGCACTTTTTTTAACCTCACTGAGGAATAATTGACAAACATAACTGTTAATATTTAAAGTGTACAAAATGATTTTATACACATGTATACTGTAGAATGATTACCAAGATCAAGATAATTAACACATCCATCATATCACATAGTTAACATACGTAACATTTTTCTTTTTTTTTCTTTTTTCCAGATAAAGACTTAAAAGAACACTTTTTCCTCCTGGCACAGCAGAGGATTCAACCTCTTAAAAACATTAAAAAAATAAAATTAAAATTTGGCATAAATTTGTTTTCCAATATAATGACTCACCGCAAAATATTAAGGTCATGGGAAGGATACATTTGTATAAAAACATAAACTTTTAAACTGAGAACGTGTGTCTAACATAACCATTAAAAATAATCAAATCAAGAAAATGCAAAACCTTTTTAGAGTCACTTTTTGCAGAAAGGGGGCATGACTTGCTTCAGCTTTAAAACCTTTATTCTGACTGCTTAAAATTGGGAAAAACAAGGTTGAAGGTGTAAATATGACCATACCTCTCCTAGAGCTTCGTATCTTTTCTGGTTCCATCTGTGCAAGTCTTCCCGGTAGTTAAAAACAAACGGTTCCCCAGTTTTTATGTGTCTTAACTGCCCCTCTAGAAGATAAACAACAATATTGCTATGATTCAGAGTACACTTACAATAATACGGAAAGTACGACAAATAATTTCTGATAAAAATTTAAAATAACTTTCTCAGAACAGTTTCATTTTTTCATTAGGCTGTTTTCTTCAAATATCAGTATGATATAAACATATAAATAGTACAAAAGAATGGCCCCAAGCACTCAAATGTTATGCTTTTTGATTTTCATTTCTCTAACCTAAAGCAAATTAACAATATTTGAGGACCTAAAATGTATAAGGATCTTTGCTAGCTACAGCCATGAACTTAGTTCTTAAGTTTAGAGGCTACCTGAGGAGTAGAAGCATAAATATTAAAAAGTTAAGCAACTTTTCAGGAAGTTAAACAAGAACGAAGTCAGTCAACAATACAAAAATTGCCCCAAGCAATTCACTAGACAATAAAGTCTAAAACAAGTTTGGAAAAATGAAGGATCCCTATAAGCTAGAACAGGTTCAGAAGGTTTCAGTGAGATTTCTCAACCAGACCTTGAAATATGGGAAATATTCATACAGAAATTGGAGAGAGGCACTGAGCCAACACCGATTTGGACTGTCAGGTCAGACTCACTCAGTTCGGAGATTTTATCGATGATGAATAACTTTAGTAGTAATTTCAAGGGTATAAGTAGTCAAGAGGCAGAGGCAAAGCAGCGAGAAGTCTGAGACAGCCTGGATATTTCTTCCCAGGTCCTTTCCTCTCACTGGATAGCAGTGTCCACTCCAGAGTAGGTGAGGTCTCTAAGTGAGGCATATAGGTTACCTCACACATTGGCAAGCATTTTGGTTATAAAACACTTCCATTTTATGTGTCAGAGAGTGGTACTGCTTATGTGATATTCTTCAGAGAAACACACCTCACAAATCCACAGATTATATGCTTGTTTACCATAGGCATTGCCAAAGCAGTCACCCTGCTCAAAGTATTCTCCTCATAGTAAACATTAGTCTGTATTCACTAAAAGATTAAATTATCAGCATGTTTACAAGGAGAAAAGACCAGGCCACCTGTCTTCTTTTTTTCCTCAGGAGTATATTCCTTGTAATCAGGAGAGAGAGAGACCACAGGCCAATTGCTTTAAACTCCACCCCACCCAAGCAATATAAATAAAACTGTGAAAAATGGACAGCAAATTCAAATAACAGTGAACAACTCAGTTTAACAGAAATAAAGAGTACTGAGACAAACAGTAGAATGTAACACTGGAGGACACGTTGGGATCAAATGGTAGAAGGCCCACACTATTGGTCTGACCTTTGTCCTAACAGCAGTGAGGCACAAGAAAGGATTTAGGGGCAGAAGAGGGACACAACCAAGCTGAAGAGAATTAGTGTTTGACTTTTATCCAATGGGGGCATGCAGGAGTGGAGAAAGACTTGAAAGTTGTGGCACTGAAACTGAATCCAGGAAATATAGTACTCCAAGTAAAACTACTTCACTAGTTTTATGAATCAATTTACTACATATAAAATGGACATTTTTAATATATAAAATAAGGGCTAATCCTTATTTGTAAAGTTCTTTACTCTCAACTTGAGACACTGTACTGGATCATTATAACACTTGTTCATAGTCAGATAGTGCCACATAAATTATAAGATGTATCTATGTTTTTCTTTCTAGGAGAAGGAAATTCTCACTTAAGATACCAATACAAGTAGATTGAGGGCATCTACAAATCTAACACTTATGATTATGACTAAAGCAACCTTAAAGGTGCATGACATATAGTAAGGGTAATATTGTTGCAGCTGAAATAAGATGTATTTTCTGTGAGACTGCCGTGTGAAAGGGAACTGACTGACCTAGCAAGTGAGTTTAACGGACCACTTGTATCTACATCTCAAAGAGGTTCTGTTGGTTTTTTTTTAATTCTCTACTCATTTTGAACATACTAATTCTCATAAAGTCATACAGATTTTGATTCTTTAGGAAAAACGGGCCCCATCAAAACAGCCAACTATTATTAGCACTGGTGTTAAAAGTGAAAAGAGGGTAAAGAGACAAAGAAAGTGAGCATTTTTATCCAGAAAAGACATCTGGATCTTATGTTGTACTTGTATTTGCAAATCTGGCCTTTCTCAAAGCTTTGGGAAATCTGTCCAGCAACTGTCAAAGGTCAGACTTAGGACACTTTAGTTTAGGGTCCCCTAGAATTGGTTGTAAAGTTTCATGTGTGTACCCAAATGCACGTTATTCTGGGAAGCATATCCATTTATTTTATTAGATTTGTGGTGAAATCTAGGACCCAAAATAGGCTATCACCAAACTAAACAAATTAATAAATGTAAAGTATTTAGACACTTTCTGGCATGTAGTAAGAGTTCAGTAAATACCAGGTATCATGGAGGACAAGATTCAAACTCAAATGGTCTGCCACCAAGCCCAATTTTATTTTTGGTGACACAAAGTGTGCTTCCTCATAATACTGCACCAGGGCATAGGGACTGTGGGTGAGGTGAAAAGGGGAAGATCTTTCACCTTCTTCATCTTCCAAAGCAAGGATATTTGAGCTGGGCCTCACACAATTACAACTGGAGAATAGCTAAACGGGCAATTTAAACACAAGGAGTATTTGAAAAGGCACAGTGATTTGAAAGAACAAGGGGTCAGTTTGACGCAGGTAAAAAGAATCTCTCCCCCTTTGTTACAATTTTTTTTTGCTTAGAGTGAACTTTGTATCCAAATTCTTCTTTTACCCAACTAAGAACTTTAAAATCCTTTAGAAAAATTTAGAAGCTTCTTCAATCAGGTAATGAACGTTTCATTTCAAAGCTTTCATAAGAGTTTTTGTCATTATAAATCTGAAAAGAAATCCCTGAAGATACTAAGTTAGAATTGCCCTTTCAGGGGTTTAATATCGAGTCCCACTTTCTTGTTTTCAAATCCTCACCTCTTTGAAAAAATATTCACCACTAACCGTGAAGTCAAAGGTGAACTGTATCACGCTAAAAATAACATCCTTGGAAGCGACATTCTCTCCTTGAAATGTAAGCATCTTTGCCTCACACTGTCAGTCTATACTAACGCAAGACAATGTCTAGGATACCTAAAAATAAATAGTAGGTGTGTGCAAGGGTGCACGTGCATCCAAGATGTATTACATGAAAGGGCATATGTGTGTGCAAAGGTGTAGGTGTGTACAAAAGTGTATGAGAGCACAGTATGTGCACGCAAGGGTGTACAAAGGTGTGCAAAGATGTATGTGTGTGAATGTATCTGATAAGAGAGATATTACGATGTGCATCTGAAAGCCGTATAATGTTATAGTCCAATGTTACTGCAAAAAAAAAATAGTTGAAGAGAAAAACTGCAATTTGAAATACGCAATTTAAACCTGAAATTAAATTACTGGAACGGGTAAAAAAAAAAAGAGAGAGAGATGAAAGTGTATTGCTTCTTTGTGTTTTCCTCACTTTAAGAAATGTTCAAGGAAGATGAAAGATAGACTTCAGTGAAAACTGATGTCCTACATCCATAAAGCAAATACAGTCTATGATGTACCCACACTATCAACACACTCCCCCCATCCCTATTCTGAAAGAAGAATCTAGTAATCACTTCAAAAGAACAGAGGCAATGTTAGTCTCGGTACCCATTTGATTCTGTTAATTAAAATATAAAACAATTTTTAAAAACAAAATATTACCATTCATACATGTTTTGGCATAAAATATGCTTTATAAAAAAAGCATGAAAATTAGTATCAGAAAAGATATCAAAGTCTCTAATATCTTCTGTTTAAATTCACTTAATATTCTAGCACACAGAGACTGTCACTCTAAATCCTAAAACCTATAACTGATATTGTAAAGGGATATCCACCAACACAACGATGACAGATCACCAATTTAGTTAATGCAGAGCAACACACAGAAAGCTACAACTCAAATGCTACCTAGCCTGTAATAACATTACCCTTCAAGTATAATAGTGTGTTGTTAATCCAATGAATCATAATTCTTTGTTCTAGGAACACCCTTGCAATCTGTGGTATGTTCTTCCAAATCCCAAGGGTAAAGTTTCTTTCATTCAGAACTTAATAAATTTTAAAATAAGGATGTTGCCTGAAAATATCATGGAAAACTGAGTATTATGCTTTAAAATAGTGTCACAGATAATTATTGCCAGTCATTTCATTTTAAATAACATGTGAAAGAGTAGCATTCTTTCTATATAATTTAACTGGGAGTTCCAATCGGATACCAGGGAGTTGAACACTCAAGGCTGAAATACAGAAGCCAAATCAAATTCAAGTGCATCAATTTAAGTGACTTGACAACTATGGGAAATTATAACTTGGTTCTTTTACTTGAATGAAAAATTTCACCATGAAAGGATAAGTCATTATTTCTCAAAAGAAATACATAAAACATTCTAGCTAGCAAATAATATCTGTCCAATGATTCTTTTAGCATTGTTAAACAAATCTTGCACATAGTATACACCACTTACTTTCATTAAAAGCATATTCAAATCCTTCCAGGGTATCAGGAAAATCAAGAGGTGGTTCATCCTTTTTCATTAGTTCATCCAAATCTATCCTAGATAATAAATCTAGAAAAGAAATGATATGAAATTTACTTAGATTCATTTTAATAGCTAATAACAAAGATCATATTTTAAATTATTTTAAGTATTCTTTTCTTTTATTAATTACTTTTTATGTGTTAACTTAAATTTGCTAACATTACCTTAACTGATAACGCTATTAAATTTTTAAGCTCCCAAAGTGCTATATTATGATGAAGTACGACATCAACGTAAACACTTTCAAAATCCTAGTTCTCAAAACAAGCATAACTCAGATCCTGTGTACCACTGTGGTAAATTATTAACTTCTTCCCCTCAAAATACACAGCTATTAATTTGTACCTTATTAACCTCTTCCCATAGTTTTAAAAGTTTCAGATATTAATTTGACTTTTAAAAGATCACTAAATCTTATATATAAATGAAACTACTGTTTATCAATAGAGAACATATAAATCAAGTAGCGGTAATGCATATTATTCCATTTTTAGAGGTAAATTACAATATTAAAATAAAACATGCTAACTGGAGAAAACTGGTTAATAACACAGGCAGTTTTTATTCTCCACATCATTTATTCTATATAATCAAAAAAGTATGGCAACAAGGTTTTTTTAATAAACATGTTATTTTACAATCATTTTAGATTTATAGAAAAGTTGTAAGATAGTACAGTGTCTGTCTTATGAGATGAGGCAAAAATTCTCACTATTTGTCATCATGGAGTCTTATCAAAACTCAGAAAAATAAAAAGAAAACCTTCAAATTTATTCAGTTCCAAACAGATTTTTTTTTAAAAGTTCAAGCTTTTAAGATTTTTCATTCTAACTCAAGTTCCTAAAGAGAAAAAGCTCTGAGGATATGTATAAAGAAAACCAGTCCCTTTTTCTACAAAAGAAGTATCTCCGAAATAACACTTTACTTCTGTCTCTCACTTAGAGATATAACAAATCCATGTGTATGGATCAAAATATGCTAGAGAAAAAAGTAGTTTGTCCACCTCCAGTCTCTAGTATCTCTCTGTAAGACACAAAGATAAACCATCAAAAAACTTGTAAAAACATCATTGTTTAGTACTTTTCAAACTGCTATATTAAATAAACCTCAACTCACAAAAAATATCATCTTCAACACGCAAACAAAAAATGTTTCCAAATTCTCTAGTAAAATGGAACTGTCACATAATATGCATACTAGGCTAAAAAAGGGAACTATACAGACAAATTTCTGATTCATTAGTAAAGTGCTGAATACCATGTAAGTCTTTGCAAAACAGAGTAAACTAGAAGACTTTTTAATATCAAAAATTGGCTTAGGGGGCCAGCCCCGTGGCCAAGTGGTTAAGTTCGTGCGCTCTGCTATGGCAGCCCAGGGTTTCACTGGTTCAGATCCTGGGCGTGGACATGACACCACTCATCAGGCCACGCTGAGGTGGCATCCCACATACCACAACTAGAGGGACCCACAACTAAAATGTACAACTATGTACTGGGGGGATTTGGGGAGAAGAAGCAGAAAGGAAAAAAAAAGATTGGCAACAGTTGTTAGCTCAGGTGCCAATCTTAAAAAAAAAAAGTTGGCTTAGAGTGGCTACAAGATTCTCACTTCTCTCCTTCCAGTGAATTGAAGGTCCTGGGCAAAATCAAATTTCACTTCACAGTCATCTTCCACAGTTCAAAACTTAGAAACCTTTAAATCAGACACACAGAAACCATCCAATATATAAGCAGATGGATTAAGTCTAATAGCGATTTTCTCTTTCTATCAGCTCAGATCATAAATTGCCATCTAACATCTATATACCATTTTAAAGATTCCACATACTTTATCTCATTTTATCATCACAACCCTATAAAATAGCAGCATGTATTATCATCTTCACTATCTTTTAGACAAGGAAATGAACTCAGAGAGCTAAACTGGCTTGACCAAAATTATACCTTAATAGTAAAGTGGGATTAATAAAATCAACATACTTCCCAATACCTCAGTGCTCTTTCAAGATCATCATATTTATTCTATGTGCTATATCAACCCTAAAATATTCTGCCTTCCTCTTCATTACCTTTTAAAGAATAAAGTTATGAATACAGAAATGTGTTTGCTTTGTTCACAATCTTCCTTTGAGTGACAAAATGAAAACTAAATAAATAGGCATTCCTCAAACTTCTCCTCTGTCAACTAGAGAACGAGACACAGATTTTTTTTTTATTTCATTAGCATTGAGAAGACATGTAGAAAGGAACTGTCAGAAATTATTTTTTCTGCTTTGTAAAAGAAAAGCAATACTGTATAGCTGCAATGTACACAAAGATTGGGTTCCAAAGGCAGTGGATTAGGCAAAAATCAAGTATAATAAAACATTTCCATTGAAAATCCACTCAATCACCTATAAAATACAGTACAACTGAATCCATACAAACTAAATATGCATCAGATGTGACAAAACTGTTTTTTCTAAAACATGCCTCTGGTGATTAAAGTGATTCAGCAACTGGAATTCTAAACTTCAACTAAGCATACGCAATAACTAGATAAAAATACCATTTGATACCTAAAAAGAATTGAAAACAGAGACTCAAACAAATATTTGTACACTCATGTTCATAGCAGAAGAATTATAATAGCCAAAAGGTGGAAGCAACCCAAGTGTCTGCAGACAGATGAATGGTGTGATGATTCATTTTATGTGTCAACTTACCTGGGCCATGGGGTGCCCAGATATTTGGTTAAATGTTATTCTGATTGTGTCTGTGAAGGTTTTTCTGGATGAGATTAACATGTGAATCTGTAGAATGAGTAAAGCAGATTGCATTCCCCACCCCAATATGGACGAACCTCTTTGGATCCACTGAAGGACTGAATAGAACAAAAAGGCTGACACTCGACAGAATTCCCACTCTCTGTATGACTGTCTTCAAGCTAGGATGTCAATCTTCTGCCTTCAGACTCAGACTCAGACTGGAACTTATACCATCGGCTCTCCTAGTTCTCAGACCTTCTGACTCAGACTAGAAATACACCATCAACTCTTCTGGGTCTCCTACTTGCCACCAGTAGATCTTGGGACTAATACAGACTTTGGTACCAAGAGTGGTTCTAGAGGAACAGAATGTTAAGAATGAGTTTTCTGAGTTGGTTCTGGAGTTTCTAGAATTGACTCTCTGATCTGATTGGATTCAAAGATGTTAATGACTTGATTTCCAGTAGTAAAGAGAGCACTGAGAGTCCATGGTGTGATCTGGCAATAGAGATACACACAATACTTCCATTGGAAATCCTAATTAACCACTTATAAGAAGTAAGGAGCTGGGTAACTATGTATATGATACTTCCCAACACTTGGAAAACTAACAAACATAACGAGATTAGCTGGTTGCTCCTAATGTCACTGGACAAAGTGGTGAAAGAAAAGGGCAGCCGAATAAGCAGAGCATAAAGTAAGTGAAAGTTTCTATGTGCTGTGAAGGAGACCTTTATCTCTTGTAGCCAAAGGGCTGAGATTGCTGAAAATCAAACAGAGAAGCTCATCTTGAATTATAATGCAAGTAGAACTACCAGCCCTGCAGGTATCTACTGTTAAAGTGAGGGCATTTGATTGGGAAAAAATGAGATGCTGTAAGTTGAAATGGTGACATGTGGGAGAACCCTAATGAAGCTGGGGACGATGAGCCTCTAAATTCTGATGTCTTCTTTGCCAGTGAAAGAAACCTACCCACCCTCAGTGGAAGTGGTTTCTCTACCCTCCGAGGGAATTAACCTGCCTTGCCTGAGGACACTGTAATGGCCTTCCACAATGGCGTTGCCATGCAAGACAAAGCTCATTCTTCTCAGGACCCACCCCCCAAACTCCTCTTTGCTTCTATACTTTCCCTTAAAGGTGAGGTACAAAGTATGACTCATGAGGAGATATACAACACTCCAAAGAACTACTTGGGTTTTCTAATTCATACAGACATAAATCCAGAGAATATGTGTGGGAATGGATATTAAGGGTGTAGGATAATGGCAGGAGGAACGATCAGGTCATATTTACTGATACAGGTTCACTAGGCAGAGATTTAATGTTGTAGCTTAAGTAGTAGGAAGGGTTCTAACAGTTTGTTTGATTGATTGGCTGAAACACAGACCAAAAGGTGGCCCACAGTGAGTGAATTATAAATGCCACACCTACTTTGGTTTAACAAAGAGGAAGGGATGCAAAGGTTTAGGAAGACAGGAATGTTAGAGTGGATTTGTCATTGAAGATCTACTCACCCACAATGAGAGGAACCAGAAGACATACCTTTCACCACTACTATGAGAAATAAATTTGTGAGAATGCTGGCATCTTTGAAGAGCTCTGTGATGGCTCTTCTCTTATGTCAGACCTTACAGTGGGAAGTGAAGTCACTGAACTGAGAAACATAAATGCAATAAGAATAATTGGATTCCGGGGTGGCAGCAGCCAAGTGACAGCACTCAACCACCAAAAGCAAGCTGGGCGTGGTTACCATTATGGACAGCAGAGTCAAAGCAGCAATCATAATAGTCTGACCTGCACAGACCCTTGACAACGGCCAGCTGATCATGGTGTTGCTAGTAGTGAAATAGACAGAAAGCCTACAAAATTCTTACTTGATGTATAAGTAGAAAAGTTCCAGGTCAAATGAACAAAAATCTAACCTGAATCATAAAAACAGAGTCACAGTCAATTCCAAGACTCAAGCCAGGTTACAGACCCAGTACCTCTTGGGAAAAAGGAAGGCAGAGTCCACTCAAGGATTATACTGTTAATCCTTCTCCCACTATTTCCCAAAGGGATCTATCGCCTTTTACCAAAGTAACCACACTGGGGAAAAGGAAATAATCAGAACTTTGGGGGACTTCTGGACACCAGCTCTGAACTGACACTGATTTCAGGAGATCCAAAAAGTCACTGTGCTTCATCAGTCAGAGGAGGGGCTTGTGGAGGTCAGGTGATCAACAGAGTTTTAGCTCAGATCCATCTCACAGAGGTCCCTGAACCCATTCTGTGGTTATTTCTCCAGTTCTAGAATGCATAATTAGAATAGATATCTCAGGGGCTGGCCCCGTGGCCAAGCAGTTAAGTTCGCGTGCTCTGCTTCGGCGGCCCAGGGTTTCCCTGGTTCAGATCCTGAGTGCAGACGTGGTACCACTCATCAGGCCATGTTAAGGCAGCATCCCACATGCCACAACTGGAAGGACCCACAACTAAAAATATACAACTATGTTCTGGGGGGATTTGGGGAGAAAAAAAGAAGAAAAAAAAAGTTTAAAATCCTTCAAAAAAAAAAAAAAAGAACAGATATCTCAGCAGCTGGCAGAATCCCCACATTCGTTCCCTGACCTGTGGAATGAGGGCTATTGCAGGAAAGGCCAAGTGGAAGCCCCTAGAACTGCCTCTACCTAGGAAAATAGTAAACCAAGAGCAATACCACATTCCTGGAGGGATTGCAGAGATTAGTGCCCCCATCAAGGACTTGAAAGATGCAGGGGTGGAGATTCCCACCACATGCCCATACAATTCACCTATCTGGCCTGTCCAGAAGAGAGATGGAACTTAGAGAACGGCAGTGGATTATCATTAAGCTTAACTAGGTGGTGACTTTAAAGGCAGCTGCTGTACCAGATGTAGTTTTATTGCTTGAGCAAATTAACACATCCCTGGTACCTGGTATGCAGATATTGATCTGGAAAGTGCCCTTTTCTCCATCACTGTCAATAAAACCCACCAGAATCAGTTTGCTTTCAGCTGGCGAGGCCAGCAATACACCTTCACTGTCCTACCTCAGGGATACATCAACTCTCCAGTCCGACGTCATAATTTAGTTTGCAGGAATCTTGATCACCTTTCCCTTCAACAAGATATCACTCTGGCCCATTACGTTAATGACATTATACTGATTGGACCTAGTGAGCAAGAAGTAGCAATTACTCTAGACTTACTGGTAAGACATTTGCATGTCAGAGAGTGGGAAATAAATCTGACAGCCTCTGTCCCCGAGGCACCCCTCTCATTTCCCAATAGGCTCATGAAGAAAGTGGCCATGGTGGCAGGGATGGAGATTATGGATGGGCTCATCAATACAGACTTCCACTCACTGAAGCCAACCTGACTACAGCCACTGCTGACTGTCCAATGTGCCAGCAGCAGAAACCAACATTTAATCCCCAATACGGCACTATCACCCAGGGTGATCAGTCAGCTACCTGGCAGAAGGTTGATTACATTGAATCACTTCCATCATGAAAGAGGCAATATTTTGTTCTTACTGGAATAGACACTTTCTCTTTCCACAGATGCAATGCTTCTGCCAAATCTACTATCCGTGGACTTACAGAGTGCCTTATCCACCATCATGGTATTTCACATAGCATTGCTTCTGATCAAGGAACCCACTTCACAGCAAAAGAAGTGCAGCAATAGGCCTATGCTCACGGAATTCACTTGTCTTATCATGTTCCCCAACATCCTGAAGCACCTAGTTTGACAGAATGGTGGAATGGCCTTTTGAAGATTCAGTTATAGCACCAGCTAGGTGGTAGTACCTTGCAGGGCTGGGGCAAGATTCTCCAGAAGGCTGTATATACTTTGAATCAGTGTCCAATACAGTCATGCATTGCATAATGATGTTTCAGTCAAGGATGAACTGCATATACAACTGTAGTCCCATAGATTAGTACCATATAGCCTAGGTGTGCAGTAGACTATAACATCTAGGTTTGTGTAAGTATACTCTATGATGTTTGCACAAGAACAAAATCATCTAACAACACATTTCTCAGACCATATCTCCGTCCTCAAACGATGTTATCACTGTATATGGTGCTGTTTCTCCCACAGCCAGGATTCACAGATATAGAAATTAAGGGGTAAAAATGGGAGTGTATGACTCCCTATTACCCCTAGTGAACAAGGAAAGAACGTCCATTCTCACACTCTTACTCAACATAGTATTGGAAGTCTTAGCACAAAAAAGCAGGAAAGGAAATAAAAGGCATATAGATGGAAAGGAAGACACAAAACTGTCCAATCTGCAAATGACATGATCTACATAGAAAATCCCAAGGAATCTACAAAAAAAAGACCTCCTAGAACTAATAAGTGACTTCAGCAAAATCATAGGATATAGTATCAACACACAAAATTTGATTGTATTTCCATAAACTATCAGTAAACAAGCTGCAATTGAAATTAAAAATACAATGCCATTTACAATCACTCTAAAAAGTTAAAACAAGTATAAATCTAATAACAAATGTATAAGGCATATGCTGAATATTGCAAAATGCTGACAAAGGAAATCAAAGATCTAAATAAATGAGACACATACCACGTTTATGGATTGGAAGACTCAATTTAGTAAAGATGTCAATTCTCCCGACAATTATGTATAGTTTTAAATACAATTCTTATCAAAATCTCAGTAAAATTTTTTTTTTGCAAACACAGACAATTTTACTCTAAAATTCACATGGAAAGGCAAACAACTCAGACAAGCTAAACAATTTTGAAAAAGAAGAAAGTGGAAAATATCACTTGACTCAATTTTAAGACTTACTATACAGTTGTCAAGAGAGTATGGTATTGGAAAAGAGATAGACACAGATCCATGCAACAAAAGAGAGAACCCCAAAACAAGCCCAACCAAATATGCCCAATTCATTTTTGACAAAGTTGAAGAAGTAATTCACTAGTGAAAAGATAGTCTTTTTCACAAATGGCGCTGGTGCAATTGGACATCAACAGGTAAAAAAACCAAACCTTGACTTAAGTCTCACACCTTTTATAAAATTAACTTAAGATGCATCATTAATTTAAATGTAAAATCTAAAACCAGAAAACCTTTAGAAGAAAACAAAGGAGAAAACGGTCATGAACTACGGCTAGGCAAAGAGTTCTTACATATAACACCAAAAGTACAATCCATAAAAGAAAAAACTGATAAATAGAACTATTTTAGAGATAAAGATTTATTCAGTTTGCCAATTTGTTCTAAAATATACTTTATTATGCTTTGCCATTTTAGTTTCTAATATTTCTAATATGACTCCTTCATTAATCCTTACAAGTTCATGAACAGTAAGCATTCTTATTCTTATTGTACCAATGAATAAAAAGACTCAGAGAAGTAAGCAACTTGTTCATGGTAACTGGAAAAGCCTGAGTTTGAATCCAGATACTTCTATCTTTAGATCCTATCCATACTCTTTTAACATCACCGTACTACCTCTAAAATCCAGAAAAATCCATCTAAACTCTTATATACTGTTTGTGGAACTGTAAATTGGAGCCATAACTTGGGAAATCAAATTTTCACATTATCAAGTAAGGTTGAAGATGCACAAAATCTACTTAACAAGTCTATTTAGATGGAAACTCACACACATTTCTTGTTCTGTCTCCTAAATCGACCATTATTTTGAGTATGCTGGTGATTCCCAGCACCATACAAACATGCAGTAAAAAGTGTTACAGGGTTTTCTACAGCTATCTCCAATTCCTCTCTTCCCATTCTATACTGAAGTTCCCCAATACAGCTTTCATTTCCACCAATTCACTGAAACAGCTCTTCGTGAAGATCACCAATGACCTCCACACTATCAAATCCAAAAGTAAGTTCTCATTGAATCTGACTCAACATCATGACTAAACCAATCACTCCCATTTTCTTCATTTGGTGTTCAGGATTTCTCCCTTGCTCCTGGTTCTCAGCCTATGTCACTAGAAAACCATTTTCAGCCCTTTTTGTTGGTTCCTCCTCATTTTCTGCCCCTAAGACTGAGATGTCCCAGGGCTGAATCTTCAGATCTCTTCCCTTTTCTGGCTACACTGACATCTGTTGGTGATATCAATTAGGACCATAACTTTAAATATTATCTCTATGCTAATGATTCCCAAAACTTTTATTTCTAACCCAAATGCTTTTCCAAACTCCACACTCAACTTCTCCACCTTCAGGTTTAAGTGGCATCTCAGTTTAATATTTAATAAGTCTAAAACCTAACTCTTGCTTTCCACCACCACCACTGTAACCTGCTTTTCCCACAGTTTCCTCAATCTAATTAATGGCACCTATCGGAGAGCTATTTAGGCAAGAACCTTCAAAGTTATCTTAGTTTCTTCTAATCCAAAAGTAAATACTGTCATCTCTTCCTTCAAAACATAACCAGAATCTGTCCATTCTGCATCGTCCCCTCTGCTACCATCCTAATCCAAGACATCATAATCTCTCACATTTGTGAGGAGGAAGCAATGCTCTTAGCCATTTTCCATTTTTGCAGGTAAGGGCTAGTTACACGATTCCCTTGATAGATCATTAGCTCTAAAAGCAAGAACATAGTGAGGCAAACTGAGCTAAGAAACTGGCTGCTTTACCCTAATATGCTTTAGGTTTTCACGAAAAGAAAGAAAAGAAGGTAGTAGGAGAGATTCTTGGGGTATCTTTATCATCAAGCCTGGCACAGCAGGGTAGGACAGCAGCAAGGGATTCAGAGAAGTGGCCATAGCCAAGATAGTCTGGTACATATTAAGCTGGGGCATCTCTTACAAAGCATCTTGAAGAACAGATAAACTCTACACACTGAATCAAGTAAAAGAGAGTCACTCTTATTATCTGGCATAGTTGGCATCCTGACATTTAGAAAACCCATAAGATTTTTTTCCACCATCAAAGAAAGTAACTGAGAGAGCCTGCACAAGTTAGTTATATAATCTGATCTTGGGCAAGTCACTAGACAGATTGAAATATATGATAATGAATAAAACTTCGGTGGATTGAAGTTATGGATTGGAGTACCTCAAAGTATTCAACAATGGATACTTCTTTTAGGAGTAAAATTATTTTAGGTAGCAGATTTTAAAAGTCTAGAACTGTTTAAGGTTCTAGTCTTTAAAAAGTCATTTAAAAAGTCTAGAACTCAAAATTCCCAAAGAATATTTAAGGCAGATTTCTTCTACAGTGTTAACATGGAAGCCCTCTCATAAAACATCCTTAGCACCAATGCCACAAAGATAGAATACAGGATTAGGGAGATCATTATCCTAACCTAGTATGACATTCCGATGAACAAAAATACAGTAAGGGCACTAGTCTTGACTCAAGAGTCCTATGGTGTTAGTTTTACCATTAAATATATAACCTTGAATAAGAAAAACATTAAGAAATATTATAGCTGTAAATTTACATGATTCTATGATTTATTTACTGAGTACATACTACCTCTCAGATACTGAGATAGCTGCTGTAAGGGATACAAATAATTATAAAGTACTGATATTCTTATTTTAGAATTGAAATGAATGGAAGGTCACCTAAATATTTCTATACCTTCATTAGGCATAATGAAAATATCCTAAAAAAGCAAATTAAGTATGTACCTTTTAGTGCTGTAGTCTTTTCTTTTTCATCTGGACCTCCCTGCTGGATTTGTGACATGTTTATCCAAATTGGCAACAAAATTAAAGAGCTCAAGGAAATAGACATCAATCTTCAGAAGACAGTCTAGAATGAATGAAAGCAATAAATTAAGCTCTACTCAATCCTACCTACTCCATGAGAACTTCCTAGATCCTCCCCGCTGGGATTAATCTCTCTATCCTGATTTCCCAGTGCATTTTGATGATGCCTATACCACAGTACTTATCATAGCCTGCCTTGCGTTATAGTTATTTATGTATTTGTCTGGTTCAGCTAACAGATTACAAGCCCCAGGATAGAGGTATCAAATTTGTGTCATCTTTATATCTCTCAAGTCACCAAACACAATACCTTATACATAAAGATACCTAATCTTGCTGAACTGAATTTAGCTAAACTTACCATTTAGGTTTAGTTCTCTATCACCTAATGTTTTTTAAAAACATCTCCAGGTAGTTTCAAAAACTGGAAATTTCTTCTAGAATAAACTGTAAGCATGAGCCATTTACAAGGCCAGAATGTCTTCCTCCTGGAATATGCAGTCAGAAGGAGAAAAACACATAAATACAAAAAGTAGCTATAAATTACCTCTAGTGTAATTCAAAATACAACTTTAAGGAAAAAAATTAGCTCTCTTAAAAATAAAACCATGCCAAATTCAAAGTCTGGAAACTATACTCCGTAAATGGCACTTCAGTAAATCATAATATAAAATTATGATTTACTAAAATCTAATTCTGCTCTACTTTGGCCAAAGGGAAGGCATTTAAACTATAAATAGATGGTTTTTCCCAAGGGGTCCACGAACAGTAAAAAAACTATTCTTAAAGTTTAAAAGAAAAAAATGCAACACATACAAAAGAAAAAATTTAATTTAGTCAATCCATAACAATTAAATTATATAAAAACTACATTCACGACAATAAGAAAACAAGACTGAATATTCCCCTGATTGAGGAACCCAACTGACTTGCTACCTACAAAGCAAACTTCAGTTAACATTCAGAGGCACATGCTATAATTACCTTTTAAAAATGAGGCATTTTCATGATCAGCAGAGTGTAGGAGAAAATACTTTAAAAAACCCGAATACTGAAAATAATATTTTAAAACTATGAATATTCCAAACAGTGATAAATCAATGCCGCCCTTATCTCAATTCTAACTGTCGGTAAGGTGGTATAAGAGGAGGGGCCCTCCATCTCTACCACTACCTAGCCATGTGCCCTTTACAAATTATTTACCTTCTCTGTGCCTCATTTTCCACATATGTAAAATGGAAATGATAATCATGCTCCCCTCATAGTGTTACAGTGCGGTTAAATGTAAAACATTTAGCATAGTGTCTGATATGTAATTAAGTGCTCAACATATGTCGGCTTATATTTTTTACCTGTTGTAAATGTATCCTAGCTTCACTACTTAATAATAACTCTATGGCCAGGGACAAGTCACTTAGTATTATATTCAGTTTCCTCATTTATAAAATGTAGCTCATCTAATAGTGGTTGAGAATTAATATTACAGAAAGTGTGTATAGCCAATCATTGCTATTACTAGCAGTATTATTGTTTCCCAATGGTGTGAGGTTTCCTAATATAGGATATTAACAGAATACAAGACTTTTTGACTGGGAAAACATTTTCACTTAGCATGGAAGTAGTAGTAATTTTTTTCTGTGAAGAGGTAACTCAAAACTCTGTAAATTCTACATGAATAAAATGTGTCTATATTCCTTTCAAGAAACATATCCTAGTCTACAGGGTGGGCAATGTGCAAGATACCAGGGTGCAATGGTGAGGAAACAGACATGGTCACAGCCCAGGAAGGGGCTTACTCTCTAGCTACCAAATCAAACTGCCAAACAGCCACAGATAAAATATATAAGACCTAGACAGAAAATTATAATACTGTTATTAAAAAGCAATATTTGTAAGGGCCATCTATTTACATTCAGGAATTAGTCTTATCTGTCAAGTCCCAAAAGTTTGTGCACAAGTTTCTCCAGCAACTCCTTATTATACATCATCCTGTAGCAAAAATTAAAGAGAAATGTTCATAACGAGAGATTTCACACAGTGCTCTTTGCTAACAATCCCAAAACTAAATTACCTACGGGGAACTTCTTACATTTTTCCACTCTATCCTTCTGCTAGTTCAGTATTTCTTCTAAATATAAACTGCTAGGTTATTTTCCATTGGCCCCAAATAGTCTGGTTTCTAAAGAGAACAATTTATATGATTATATCATTCTGACTGTTTTAATGAAGGTGAAATTATAAAACATTTTTGGTGCAATAGTCATTTTCAAGATTCACATTTTAAAGTTCTGGGGATCTAATGTATAGCATGGTGACTACAGATAACAATATTGTATTGTATACTTGCAAGTTGCTAAGAGAGCGGATCTTAAAAGTTCTCATCACAAAAAAAAAAAGATAAATATGTGAGGTGACGGACAGGTTAACTAACTTTACTGTGGTAATCATTTTGTAATACATACATGTATATATCAAATCATCAAGTTGTACACCTTAAATTGCATAATGTTATATGTCAATTATATCTCAATAAAGCTTGAAAAAAGCTCTAAATACTCTACATTGTTTAATAACATGCTCCCTGTAGACTCTGACCTCCATGAGGACAGGTATCATGTCTGACCCTAGCACGATGTCTGGCACATTTGGAGCTCAATGGATATTTGTCAAATTTACAAATAAATAAGCAAAAGATAGAGGGGGGGAAAGAAAATCCACATTTTCAAGAATCATGTTCAAGATTCCCAAGATTAAATATCAATTAATAATCATCTTCTTATTTTATATGAGACAACAGAAAAAAACACGTCACAATTCACTGAAGTGGTGATAAACAAGTTAGGAAACTACTAATTACTATCTGTAACCCTAAACCTTACAGCAGCAGATGCAAAGCAGGTAAGCATGAAGCTAAAGCAATTTATCTGTTGCTCTCTAATTCACTGCTAGATTTTTCACCTTTTCAAGTTATTTTCCATGGCTGTGGCCCAGCTGGTGAAGCTCAATCAGGAACACTATAAATTCTCAATTTAGTTTTCCTAATAAAAATTCAGAGTTATAACCTGCATGACCACAGGTAAACACTACTGAAAACGCAGCCACTAAGCCATTTGATATATTTGATATGTATTAATATGTGCACTCGACATAGTTTATTTAGTATTATCTGATGGAGGTTAGGTTATAGGGAATAAAGTGGTGGAAGGTTTTTACTGATGTGAATTGGGACACAGTTGACATGTTGTATACTTCATGATAACCACGGCTGTTTAAATATGGTTTCCTAGAAATGGTTACAGTATAACCTAGATTCAAAACATCTCAGTTTGCAATTTCATTCTGTGAACTACACAAAGCAATTATCATATCTTCTTCCTTTCCATGATTCCAACAGAGAATCCGCTATGTATAAATAAAGCTATAAATAACTTGTCATGTGTAATCTTTATCCAGTCAGCATTTCAAAACATGAAACAGTAGAATATTTCTTAGTTGCCCTGTTTGCTCAAATATGGCATGAGCACTTATAAAATGTACAAAAGAATACACAGAAGTTTCAGTTTGCTACATCTGTTTTTGTTTTTAGGCAGGTATTAAATAGGAAGTAGATACAGATGATTTTGCAACAGAAGGCCTTTCCACCTCACATTCTGAATGCAACGATGAGAGTACAAAATATACCACAAGACTAGTAAAACTGAGTTAATTCGCTAGGACCCTTGGAGCTGGTTTGATCCCAAAGATCTATGCTCACTAAGCCTACTGGAAATCCAGCTCATAATAGACTACTTGCAACCAAAAGTACAGTAAGTGCATCTGTACCAAGGATTTGTGAGGAACCAAAGACTCACCCAAATTATAAAATATCCATGTTACTCAGAAGTTGCTCATCAGCAAAGGTTAGTTCATAATAATCCTGGATAGTTTATAGTTCTGAGGCTACGGCGGGAAAAATGTATATCTTGAAACGTGGGTGTATACACAGATATACGAGTGGTGAGGAAGAAGCTGGAGAACGAGGGCATCAGGCTGCAGCAGACATGGAGGACAAAGCTCAGCATAACATGGGCTCTTGGTGCATAGAAAATGGTGGTTTCTATAGAGAATATAATCTATGTTTGGACCAAGGTTTAGCTTAGACTAGGAATACCTGTTTCCAATCCAAACATATCTAAATTAATCCCTTAGTTTCCCAAGGAACATGATATAATAGGTTTGGAATGAGAAATCCAGGTTTTTAATCTCAATTCCACCACCTAGTAGCTGAGTGACCTTGAGAAAGTCACAACTTGTCTAACCTAAGTAATGGAAAAAACAAAAAGAATAAGAGAACTTCTCTTTCCAGGGAGATTATGAAGATTATATGAAAGAAGGTACACAAAAACATTTTGCAAACTATAAATTATTTTATATATATTAGTAATCCACATAATATGAGAAATAATCAGATTCCAACTAATTTGTCCAAATTAGTCCAGCTTACAGGAATGAGAAACTTGTGATGTGCACCATTTCGATGAATTCTAAGAACAAATAATAAAGTTCTACAATAAATACCTGTTGAGTTGACTTGGATTTCCAAGACTATATTGAAAATGATCATAATGGAATTTAAACTAATTTTTTATTATAATTTACGTTCTTTTCCAATCATTATAACATGTGTCTGGAAAATGCTCAAGTATGTGAATTCCACATTCATTTAGATTAAAGTTGTGTCCAAAGAACACTGTTCCAACTATCTCCTAAATGCACACAGTGGTCAAAAAGTCACCAAGTCCTTTCACACCCATTATCCACCACAACTGGCAGGGTAGGCAGAGTTGACATATCTGCATTTTACAGAGATGAGGCATCCTGGGCTTTGAGAAGCTAAGTAATGTGGTTAAGACATCCCAGATAGTAAGGGGTGGTTGGGATTCTGACTCCTAGTTATGAGCGTCTTCTACTCCACCATGCTGGTAGAGTCAAACTACTCATCTTCTACTAGAAAAACAACTCCAGTTTCTTTACTTCATAGAAGGTTTTCACTTTTGTGCACTAATTTATATTATCAGAAAGTATTACAATTTGGAGTTTGGGCAAGTTGAAGATAGTTAATCATATATCTATATATCTATAGACAAAAACTGTCAACCAAAATTGTCTAAGTCTATTTGGTTTGCTATTCAGAATTAAGACTGATAAAAATTACTCCCCATCATTCTCCACAATAGTTTGGTAAATCAAGCATCTAAAAGAAAGAGTCAAAAGTCAAGAAACATCAAATACAAATATTTTAGAAGAAAGTAACATTGCACTACTGTGTCTTTTTAACAGGTTCCAAAATTGGTAGTCACCTGGTTAGGTTTCACATTGTTTTTTGGCTAGCAAAAAGACAGAAACTCAACAATGCTAGATGAAAACCTTAGAATATCTGCAAGACAATGTTAGACTGATGCCAAGAAGTTAAACAAGGGCTAAGACAATTCTTAAGACAACTCTCAATTTTGAAGCCCCTCAAAAGAAAAAATAATTTAAGTAGTCTTTTATGAAGTTTTCATAATATGCAGCAGAAATAGCAGAGCTATGGCTGAAGACAAAATAATTCTCAAAAAGAAGATGTGCTCAAAATTTTAGAAAAACAACAGAATATGTCAAACAAATAGTAGCCTCTTTTATATGGTCAAATATAAATGTCATATAAGCTACTTAAGAGACTCTAATTCATAAACAGTAAAAGAAATTAATATTACAAACACATATAAGTCCAGGCCAAAACAAACAAGTAGAAACTGTCTTCATAAGATTTCATAGTAGCCAATACCATGAAATAGCAGTAATAACACATTCACAAAGCTTGCATCAAATTTTTTCATTCCTTAAATACATTTACTAGCATCTCCGCTAAACTTTGTGAACTCTAGATTCAACCTAGACGCTAAAATACAATATGCATGTGGCAGACACTAAGGTGAACCCCCGGGTGGCCCTTCAAGGGGAACATGCTGCTCAGCAGCAGGGAGTGTAGGCAGCAAACAGCCTCCAGCTGTTGACCACTTCGGAGTCTGCCTCAGACGCAGAGTTGCCTTGGGCAAGGTCATGTCTTTCCCAGGTGCACCCGCAGTTGCAGAGTGAGCCAAGTGGGAATACGAAGGCCCAGCCACTTCCGCCTGTTGCAGGAAAACTCTGACAGGCAACAGTTGCTCCAGAGCTCACTGTTGGGTTGGTGGAGGTTTTGTCAAGCCTGCATTAAGTTCAACTTCTCTCTCTGACCAATCCTGTTGTCCTTTTTGCAAGTGCTGATTCCTAAGAAACAGATTACCCTCCAAATTTTGTCTCTGTATCAGATTCTGGAAAATCCAAGCTGTGACAATGTACTTTTCTAAATGTTTTTTCCAAAGTTAAACAAAAAGGTTTCTGATGTTCAGAGACAAGATGTATCCAGAACATATAAAGAACTTTGGGGACTCAACAATAAAAAGACAACCTAATTTAAAAAACGGACAAAGAATAAGAATACACATTTCTCCAAAGATATACAAATGACTAAAAAGCAATGACCAAAAGCACAAAAAAGATACGCTCAACATCATTAGTCATTAGGAAAATGCAAATCGAAACCACAATAAGATACCACTTCACACCCTATACACAGCTATAATCAACAAGAAAGACAAGAACAAGTGTTGGTGAGAACGCAGAGAAACTGGAACCCTCATACATTGTTAGTGGGAATATAAACTGGTGCAGCCACTTTAGAAAACAGTTTGGCAGTTCCTCAAAATGTTAAACATAGATTTACCATACGACCCAGCAATTCCATTTCTAGGTATATACCCAAGTAGTCTTTTACGAAGTTTTCATAATATGCAGCAGAAATAGCTGCATATGTCCATACCAAAACTTATATATAAATGTTCATAGAAGCATTACTTACATCTCAGAAAGTAGAAACAACTTAAGTGTCTATCAAGTGATGACTGGATAAACAAAAGGTGTTACATCCGTACAGTAGAATATTATTCACTAATAAAAAAGGAATGAAGTAGGGGCTGGCCCGTGGCCAAGTGGTTGGGTTCACGCGCTCCGCTGCAGGCGGCCCAGTGTTTCGTTGGTTTGAGTCGTGGGCGCAGACATGGCACTGCTCATCAGGCCACGCTGAGGCAGCGTCCCACATACCACAACTACAAGGACCCACAACGAAGAATATACAACTATGTACCCGGGGCCTTGGGGAGAAAAAGGAAAAAATAAATAAAATCTTAAAAAAAAAAAAAAGGAATGAAGTATTGACACATGCTACAACATGAATGAACTTGAAAACATTACGCTAAGTGAAGGAAGCCAGTTACAAAAGAGCACATACTGTCTGTATGAAATATCCAGAACAGGCAAATCCACAGAAACAGAAAGTAGATTAATGGTTTTTGGGAGTTGGGGGGCTGGAGAATGAGGAATGATTGCTAATGGGTGTGTGGTTTCTTTTTGATGTGATGATTCCAACAGTCCAAAAGAGACATTTGCATTGGCGTAGGTAGTATCCTTCACTGCATACTAAATGGCCTTCTCTCTCTATCTCTTCTCTACAGCTATAATGCCTAAGGTCAAGGCACCATCTTGAAAGGGGAGAGGCTTGACCATCTCACTCACTCTTCTCTTTTCCTTCCATGAAACAGGAGTGATAAGTGGACTTAAGGCTGACTCATTTAAAGAACTTCTCTCTTCAAATGTCCCTACTATCCCTCCCACCAGAGCGAAGCTGGCAACCACCTAAGCCTGCTCTTTCTAGACATTAGGGGCAAACACATTATTTTCCAGGTATAAAAGGTGAACATCATATATAAAGTTTTGTAAGTCAAAGTGCTCTTGTCTAGCTTGTTTTGGTTCTGTGCATTGAGGGGTTCTCGGTTGATGGTAATTTGCCTCCCTGGCCTGTCGCTATCCCTTGCATACATCTTCCAATGAGAATCTAGGCAGAAGCACTGATTCACTTTGGTCATGATTTAGTTAATTCCTTGGCCACATACCACCTAACAGCACCCCAATTTTATCCAATTTCTAACAAGGATTGAAATTTGGTAATAACTCCTTTATTATTATTTTGATTATTATCCCACACATTGTACTAACACTTCAAAGTTAGAAACATACCATTTGCTATAGAAAAAAATGAAGATAAACTTGAGATAGTTTGAATGTTGAAGATAATCAAACAATTAACTCTTAAGACCAGTAATCTATACTACTAACACCAGCAATAAAGTTTAATGGCAAAGTTAAGCTTTGTGGATACCACAATGGTACTGCAAATAACTCATTCAAGTACCATTCAAATCCAATGTCTACTAACAGTGTACTCCTTATTGTTTTTTTAAGGAGAAAATCTCTGAGAAGCCTGACTTTACCTAAATGTGTTAACAACTGTGAATGTTATCATTTAAGTGCCTTCAGAATGTGTTGGGTTTTGTTTGGTTTGTTTTTGGCTCCTAGAATTTCCCAATTATGTATGAAGTGATAGTACTTTCTAGAATTTCATGTTTGTACCATATTTCAACAACGCCCTCATCCTGGGACCAACAGTCAATGAACTCAGAAAGATCTGGGGAGGCTCTACATTGCTATGATACTACAAATATCTGATCTTAAAAAAAAAGAATCAGGAATTTGAAACTTCAAGTCACCTTTTTAAACTACTATGTTAGTTACAGTGGTTACTTACTTTATTCAGAAAACAATACAAACAATTCATACCTTGCCTAAATTAACGAAGGATCTGAGGCAGCAAAATTCTTATATTCCAAAAAACCAAGAGCTTTGAACCCTCCTTGCTTCTACAAAATATTTTTCCCCCACAAAAGACAACCATCACTTAGCTACACTATTAATTGCAGAAAACTAACCCTGTGGCACTGAAGTTGTTAGCACAACGCTTTGTGGAATGTTAAACCATTTATGTTATTAGACCTATGCTTAAACACAGTATGCCAGACGACTCTCATTACTGCTGTCTACACAAGCACCAAGTGGCAGTATCCCTTCCTATGATCAGGAGAGTCAAATCTTTTACAACTAGACTTCACTTCCAACATTATAGCTAAGCCCCCTGAGGGACTCTCCTGTTGAGAATAACTAAACTTGGAAAGCACATTACAAAATATTAGAATATCTACAAGTGTCACGCAATTTACATAAAGGAAGAAAACCATAATAACTTCACTATCTGCAGGAAAAATATTTGAAAAAATCCAATACTCATTTTTGGAAGACAAGTCATAGCAAACTAGGAATAAAAAGGAACATCCTTAACATGACAGAGAGGTTCAAAAAACCAACAAAAAATTACAGTAAAATTACTCTTCATGGCAATATATTTAAAGCATCCTCGCCAAAATCAGGTACCAGAAAAGAATGCCCATCACTACCACTTTACTATTACCACTTCTAGTCAAAGTTTTCTGGAGGTTCTACAGAGTATAGTAAGATAAAGAAAAACAAAAATGTATAAGGATTGAAAATATGAAAACAAAGTTATTACTTGCAGATGATGTAACTATCTAAAACACCATCAAAAAGCAAAAAGAATCAATAAACAAGATTTTCTAGACTCAAAAAACAAAAAGAATAACTATATTATTAGGAATAAAAAGAGAATTTAGCAAGATGGCTAAAGTGATTTATATATGTAAATAGAGTGTATTGATAAATACCAGCAACAGCTGGTTATAAAGCATAGTCTTCCTTAAAAAAAGAGACATTTATGATAGCAAAAAACAAAAAACCTACATGGTAAGAATAAATCTAACAAAAGGTATGTTAAAGCTATACGCAGAAAATGATAAAATGTTACTGAAAGACATTAAAGAAGACTGAAATTCATGAAGACATATACGATATTCATGGACAGAAGACTCAACACTACGAAGATATCAATTTTCCTTCAACTGATAAATGGATTCAACACAATTCCACTCAAACCCAACAGAACCTGAAAAAATAATTCAAAAAGCTGTATGAAAGAGGGGGCCAGCTCAGTGGTGTAGTGGTTGAGTTTGCACGCTCCGCTTCCGCGGTCCGGGGTTCACAGGTTGGGATCCTAGGTGCAGACCTGACACCATTCATGAAACCACGCTGTGGTGGCATCCCACATAAAAAAATAGAGGAAGGTTGGCACAGATGTTAGCTCAGCAACAATCTTCCTCAAGCAAAAAGAGGAAGATTGGCAACAGATGTTAGCTCAGGGCCAATCTTCCTCACAAAAAAAGAAAGAAAGAAAGAAAAAGAAAGTTGTATGGAAGAATGGCCAAGAATAGCTAACACACTCCTAAAGAAGAAGAATATGATTCAAAGATCTGCCTTACCAGGTATCACAGTAATTAAGACAGTTTGTCACTAGTGTTGGAATAAACCAATTGACCAATAAAATAGAATGGAACTCCAAAACAGACCCACATAACAGACTTACATGACACAGATGACACTGACATATCACTGGGGAAAGGGTGGACTCCTCAATAATTGGGACAGCTGCTTAACTACATAGCAAAAAAATGAAATTAGATACCTACCTCGTTCCATACACAGAGATCAATTTTGAAGGGATTAAGGGCATAAATGTGAAAAGCAAACCTTAAACTTTTTAGGGGAAAATATAGGAGACTACTGTTTTGATGTTGGGGCAGAGAAGACAACCATAATGAGATATTATTTTACACTCACTAGTCTAGAAAAAATTAAGAAGTCTGACAATACCAAAAGTTAAAAAGAATGGAGTATTTTGGAGATTCTTATTCATGTTGCTGATCAAAATGCAGATTACGACAACCACTTTGGGAAAATTGGCATGAGATCTCCAAGTTAAACATTCTCATAATCTTCAACCAGCAATCTCATACCTTGGTCCACTGCTTGGTCTTGTACATGTACATCGGAGACAGACATGAAAATGTTCACAAAGTGTTCATATCATCAAAAAAGCCAAGTTAGTCATTATCTATAGCTGCATAACAAACTACGTCAAAATGTGTTGCCAAAACAATAAACATTTACAATCTCCCATAGTTCTGTGGTTCAGAAATTTGGGAGCAGTTCAGCTGCGAGGTTCTGGCTCAGCTTCACGAGGCTGCAGTCAAGATATACTGGCAAGGTCTGCAATTATCTGAAGGCCTGACTGGGACTAGAGGTGGCTCACTCACACAGACAAGTTATTGGTACCGGTTGTTGCTAGAAGCCTCAGTACCTACCCACGTTGGCTTCTTCACACGTCTGCTTAAGTATCACCATGACCCGGCTTCTGACTTTCTACAGAGAGACAGAGACAGCAAAGCAAGGGAAAAGTTGCAAGTCTCACCATCGCTTCCTCAATATTCTACTGCACAGAGGGCAACTCTATTCAATGTAGGAGGACTCTACACAAAGGCATGAATATCAAAAAGCAAAGATCATTGGGGGCCATCTTAGAGGCTGGCTACCACAACTGGAAAAGGCTGTTCTCCAATTACAGGAGGAGAGATATACTGTAGCGTATTACTAGAGACAAATAGCATAAAGCAGAGAATGTCAATGAACCACAACTACACTCAAAAACATAGGTGAATATTCCCAAAATAATATTAAGTAAACAACCAAGTCTCAGAAAACTACATACAGATAATACCATTTATATAAACCTTAAAAACCAAATAAGCTGGGGCCAGCCCAGTGGTGCAGTGATTAAGTTCGCATGTTCCGCTTTGGCAGCCCGGGGTTCACTGGTTCAGATCCCGGGTGCAGACATGGCACCGCTTGGCACGCCATGCAGTGGCAGGCCTCCCACATATAAAGTAGAGAAAGACGGGCATGGATGTTAGCTCAGGGCCAGTCTTCCTCAGCAAAAAAGAAGAGGATTGGCAGCAGATGTTAGCTCAGGGCTAATCTTCCTCAACAACAATAAAAAAAACACACAAACTAAACTAAAACAATTTATTGTTATGACAATTTAGGTGATAAAACTATCAGAAAAATCAAGAGAAAAACACAAAATTCAAAATAGTAGTTACCTCTGGGAAGGTGAGGGGGCATGAAATAGGGAGAAACACATAGGTCAACTCAAATTATTGATACTGTTTCGAGTCTTGGATTAAGTGGTGAATTTACAGCTGTTCTTTATATTATTATGGTTTATAACTTGCATAACATCACAAACTTTTGAATCAGTACATAATGTATATACAATCACATACAGGCCCTTATTGCATATAATCTCTATTTATCAATAATACATTTTTAAATAAATGATAAAGAAAAACCTCAAGGGCCAGCTCCAATGACCTAGTGGTTAAGTTCAGTGCACTCTGCTTCAGCAGCCTAGGCTGAGTTCCCAGGCGCAGACCTACACCACTCTGTTAGCAGCCAAGCTGTGCTGGTGGCCCACATACTAAAAAACAGAGGAAGACTGGCACAGATGTTAGTTCTGAGTGAATCTTCCTCAGCAAAAGAAAAAAGAAAGAGAGAGAAAGAAAAAGAATATTATAATTAATTTTAGTAGCACTGCTTTTTATAATTTGTCCTTTGGGGCATTTTTCTCTAAACATAATGTTGAGAGTCCACCTATTTTGTCAGAAATTTGGAGGTCCTGCTCCTGAATAAACCCTGATAGAAGCACTTATAAGGAAAAAGGATAAATAGGTACCTATTGAATAAACTTCAGAGCAGTTATCTATCAATAAAATATGATATTACTAAAACTCGATTCCTTGCCTATTTTGAAATGGAACTAACATTTTGAATAAAAATTGATTCCGTCAAAAGCTTTGCACTAGCTATTTAAAAAGCTGAACTATAAATTGTTTTTAAAACCTGTATTAAAAAATAATACTATCCTACAACTTTATAATAAAATATTTTAAAATACATCTATGCACTTATGAAAATGTCACCTGCCATATATGTTTTGGTTCTTTGCTTGGTATACTGCTACTAGTAAGTATATCAAGTAAAATCTGCCTTTGAAGACATACAAGTTGATTAAAATTTTTAAATGCTGGCATAAGGGACAGTTATAAGCAACTTGGAAATGAAAGATAAGGACTAAGAATTCAATTCAGAATAATCCCCTTACTACTAAAGGATGGGCTCATCTAGTCGCAAAAGAATATTTCCCACAGGGGATCATCTGACACAAAAATGGGCTTTAATTCTGGGAAAAAAATAGTAACTTTCCTTGTTTTTCCAAAATAAGATGAAAAAGGAAAATGCTGTAACAACAGCCACTGGAGGGAGGACTTGATGTTAGAATGAGAATAAACAGGCATAAAACATTTTATCTGGTGTTTTGTCTGAACATAACATTTTGTTAAACTCATTTCTATTTGTTTAAACGACAAATGCTGAAAATACTGCTTTTTCTGCATGAGAGTTAAATTTCCTTTCACTGAAAAACAGATGTTGATTCAACCATCCGTTATTGGCACACAAATTAGCAATAAGAAAATTATAAAGCTGCTTGGACTAACAAAGAATTAGCACCAATGCTTAGTCTAAGGATATATTTAAAGGCCTATACTTAATTTTAAATAAGCCTATATTTTGTTCATTTTAAATATCATCCATAAATTTTGCTGTAAGATCTCAGGCACTACTTACTCCCTAAGTAACTACCTGAAATCTGACTACACAAAAATTGAGAAAGCTTCTGTAAACCTGTGGCATTGCTCTGCATGTGGTTGACGGGTTTGGTTTTGTTTTGAAGGAAAATATTCAGATATTTTAACATTTGTTGATATAAGCCTGGTTTTACACACATACACATTACAAGGATCCCAAGGTAAGCTGCGAGCCTCCAGTGCTGGCCTTTTACAGATCACAAAGTACAGAGATAATACTTAAAGCAACTTTATACACGGATTCAAAACATAAAACCATAGAACTGGAAGGGCACAGAAGTGAGCTCTTTCACAATTACAGTTTCCCTTTTAACAGTGGTTATACACTATACAATAGACACCAGGCTTGCGTAAAGTCCTGAAACAATTCCAAACGTGACAACATCCCTTCCCTTTTAAAACGATTCCTCACACAATCAATATTTTGGGGATGACTTCTTAAACTCAAGAATCCTACTGTGATTTAATCAGTAGGCCAACAAAACTGTCAGTCAGTTCTGAATAGGAACCATTCAGAAGAAAAAGCAAGAAATGAAGTGTAGAGTAAACTCTGAAATAAATTCACTGGAGGAGCATAGAAATTCAACCGACAAGGTACTCAATTGAAGAGGGAACACTCGAACTAAGAAAATGGATTTAAAAAATAAATCAGTAACAACAGATATGGAAAGAATATAATTCAGACACTTGTAGCAAAAGAAAAATTTAATAAAGCTATTGATTAAAATGTGATATACCATACTATATCAAGGATATGTGTTCTGAAATACTGTAAGTTTATTTCTATTTTAAATGTACATGGAATCTATTTTAGGACTTCTGTAGTATAGTTATAATTTTTAAAAAATTTTACAAAGTAAATAATTGGTTCTTAATTTATATGTTTTAATTTTTGGATCTAATATTCTTTAATGTTAAGAATGAATTAAAAAACAGTAACTGGAAATATGCTAAATGTATTCACTTACCAACAAAAAACCAAAAACTAAAGTTTTGTAATTACGAAATGTAAAGAATAGAAAGAAACAACCTCACCCAAATGTTTTGTAGAAATTCAAAGCAAGTCCTAAGCAGTAGGACATCTTAATAAGACAATCAGTAGCTCCACAATTCTGTAGGTGAACACATGTGTTACACTTCAAGGTTGAAATTAACTACAACAGGCATAAGTGACTATCACTTTGAAAATGGTGCTGCAGATCCTATAAGACAACATTTAGAGAAAACAAAAGGTGATTGGGCTCTGAGAGAAATACATTTTATGGTTATAGTCTAAGACTTTCTAAAGAAGAAATCCTTTCCTACTTTTACAGTAGTCTTAACTAAAATGTGTTACTTCATTTTGCCAAGATTTTGTTTTTTCCATGTCTTTCATAATAAAATTCACTGCTTAATTAAAAAATGAAGTTTTTAAACTTTAAGACATGAAATATTTCCACGCTGAAACATTTCTCATTCGCTAATTACTATTCCTGAAATATTTTCCTCAATAGTGTTCTCCCCTAAGTACCTCACGAAAGTCAGCTCTTTCTATTTTACATCATGGGCATCTCTGCACAGGACAGTTCACCTCTCAGAGGACAAGGACTGTGTCTTACTCATCCTGCCATCTCTTACATAATTGGGACTCATAAATGGTGACTTAAATAGGGCCTGTTTATAAAATAAAGCCTATAAAAGCAACAACATCCCCAAGTAATGAAGAAAGATAATTAATGCAAAAATGAGTCCTTACTTCATTTTTGAAACCGTATTTATATAATTTTAGTAAATAAGTAAAACTAAATGACATTCTGTCAAATGAAATCTATTAGCTAATCTAGATTAATTACTTAATAAAAATTGATACTATTAGAGGATATGGTAGGATTTGGATAATATTTATAGTCAAGGTCTTATTCAGAAAGGAGCAATACACAGTAGAAACAATAGCCATATAGAAACCAAGGGTTTAGATAGTATTTATAGTCAGGGCCTCATTCAGAAGGAAGCAATACATACGAAAACTAACAGCCATAAGGAAACAGAGTATCACTACGTTGCTAGTTGGGTCAGTGCCTAATACAGAAGTTTCGTGCTTTAATAAAGCTGGGTTGAAACATGTGGCTTACGTTTGGGGCACAGGCAGAGCTTTCTATCTTTTCCTAAGTTTAAAACTAGTTTTAGGATTTCAGAATCCCCTGAAATGCATGTAGACCAGTAAACTTTAGGAATGAATAAACAGAGCTGCATGGAGAATGTAAAGGAAACATGATCTTTTTTTTTAAAGATTTTATTTTTTTCCTTTTTCTCCCCAAAGCTCCCCGGTACATAGTTGTATATTCTTAGTTGTGGGTCCTTCCAGTTGTGGCATGTGGGACGCAGCCTCAGCGTGGCTCAATGAGCGGTACCATGTCCTCTCCTAGGATTCAAACCGACGAAACACTGGGCCGCCTTCAGCAGAGGGCACGAACTTAACCACTCGGCCATGGGGCCAGCCCGGAAGCATGATCTTTTAACAGCTATATGGCCCAATGAAAGTACAAGACTGATCAAATGAGAAACTTCTCAATGAAGAGGGCAACAGTAGAAGAGAAAAAAGGCATTCCCCCTCAAGTATCACTGTAATTTTCCCCTAAGGTCAATATGCAAATAATTTCAGCTGTTTTATTTACACAGATTTTAAATAAGTAACAGAAATTGGCAAACTAGCCCGTAAACGGGAAAGGGAAGAACGACAAGATTTCAAACCATAATAAACAGTATATAATAAACATTTGAGTGCAATAAACTCTGACATTTTCAACTCTGATCTTCCATTCCAGTCACTTGGTTTCACAAACATAAAATACCTAAAAATAAATCTAATAGAAGATACCCTAAACTGCTGCACTAGAAACTACTTTGTGGAGAGAAACTAAAGAAGACCTAAATAAAAGGAAAGAAATATCATTTGCATGGATTAGAAAACTTGGTGGGGCTGGCCCCGTGGCCGAGTGGTCAAGTTCATGCACTCTGCTTTGGGGGCCCCAGAGTTTCACCGGTTTGGACCCCAGGCGTGGGCATGGAACCGCTCATCAGGCCATGTTGAGGCAGCATCCCACATAGCACAACCAGAGGCACTCACAACTAGAATACACAACTATGTACTGAGGGGTTTTGGGGAGAAGAATTAAAAAAAAAAAAAAAAGAAGATTGGCAATAGTTGTTAGCTCAGGTGCCAATCTTAAAAAAAAAAGTTAAAAAAAAAGAAAACTTGGTTTTGCTTTTTTTCTCTTTTTTTTGAAGAATATTAGCCCTGAGCTAACATCTGCTGCCAATCCTCCTCTTTTTGCTGAGGAAAATTGGCCCTGCGCTAACATCCATGCCCATCTTCCTCCACTTTATACGTGGGATGCCTACCACAGCATGGCTTGCCAAGCGGTGCCATGTCCGCACATGGGATCCGAACCAGTGAACCCCGGGCAGCCAAAGCAGAACATGTAAACTTAACCACTGCACCACTGGGCTGGCCCAAAGAACTTAGTATTTTTAAGATGACGTTTTTCCCAAAATGATTTAGAGATTCAACACAATCCTAATCAAAATTACATCAGGCTATTTTGTAGATATTTGCAAGCTAATTCAAAACTTCATGTAGAAATGCAAAATACCCAGAATAATCAACGGAATTTCATAGCAGAACAAAGTAGAAGATGTACCCTGTGTAATTTCAAGACTTGCCATAAAGCTACAGTAATCAAAACAGTTTGGTACTGATAAAAAGACATACACATTAATGAAACAGAGTCTAAATACAGACCAACACACATAAAGGTAACTGATTCCCGACAAAGGTGCAAGGCTCTTCAACAGAAGGAAAGTCTTCAATAAATGGTGTTGATACAATTGAGTATCTATATGGAAAAAGATAAAAACCAACTCTTATCTCACACTATACACAAAAATTAACTCAAAATAGATTATAGACCTGAATAAAATACCTAAAACTATAAAAATTTAGAAGCAAACACAGGAGAAAATCTTTGCAACCCTGCAGTAGGCCAAGGTTTCCCAGACAGAACAACAAACCCCTCGAATCATAAAAGAAAAAAATTGATAAATTCTGCCTCACTAAAATTAAAAACATTTGCTCTTCAAAAAATAAGATTAAGAAAATGAAAAAGAAGCCACAGACTGGGAGAAAATGTTTGGTAGACACATATCAGAAAACAAAGACTTGTATCCAGATTATATAAAGGAGTCTTACAGCTCAGTAATGAGTTGTTAGTGCTGCGGAGTCAATTCCGACTCCTAGCGACCCACGGACAGCAGAGCTGAAGCCAGCCTGGTCTTTGTGCCACGCTCTCATCTTCCAGTGCTCTATCAGACAATGCTCCACTGCTAGTCAAAGGGTTTTCATGCCCAATTTTTTGGGAAGCAAGTGGCCAGGTCCTTCTTCCTAGTCTGTCTTAGTCCAGAAGCTCCACCGAAACCTGTCCACCATGGGTGACCTTGCTGGTATGTGAAATACTGGTGGCACAGCTTTCAGCATCACAAGAACATGCAGCCGCGACAGTGTGACAACTGAGAGACAGGTGGTGTGGTTCCCTGACCGGAAACAAACCTGGCAGTGGCGGTGAGAAAGCTGAATCTTAACCACTAGACCACTAGGGCTGACTATACAAGAAAACTTGATGTAGAAGTAGGCAAAGGATTTAAACAGCTACTTCTCGAAAGGAAACATACAAATGACCAATGAAAAATGGAATGAGGACATCTGGAGGTGACAGAGATATTCATTATCTTGATTGTGATGATAGTTTGGGGGATATATGCTCAAACATATCAAATTACACACTTTAAATATGTACAGTGAATTGTACTTCCACTATACCCTAATAATGTTAGATAAAAGAAGGAGACTTTTAAAATGTCAAAAAGTGGTAATTGGCATGATTTATTCTGTTTTCCTAAAATCTTTACATGTTACAGTACTACTCATTCCATGGAGAATGATGTCATGTGGATAAAAAAAAATATGAGAAATATATAAACTACTACTTGAGAAGGGATTATTTTATTACATTTCAGCCAAACCTTATTATTTGCCCCAAGAGAGATTAGCAAATACACACAAACACAAAAATAACCTAAATATCATAAGTATTTAGCTTTGCGTCTAATTTTAACTGCTATTAAGGAATTCATTAGGCTGTAAACCAGAAAAATAGCTCTATATATTGAAACTTCAAGCAAGCATATATTTTCTTAATACATGAGAAATAATCAGATTTCTAATCCTACTACTCCAGTCAACTGAGCAATACTTACACACATGAAGTGAGCAAAAAGAAACTTAAGCTAATCTTCAGCAAGTGTCTAATAACTTCTATAGATTTAGAGGGCTTGGGAGTAGAAACAGACATGGTATTTCAGACTTAAAAAGCTCTAATACTAATGACTTTTACTGAACCAGCCAACTCTGATAGCTTCCTACAATTTATTCATTCATTCTCCTAACAGAAATTTATTAAATGCCTCAAACATATCAGATTCTGTGTTTGACAGAAGCGATGCCAAAAGGCAGTAGAGCATATGGTTCAAACACCTGACACTGGAGCCAGAATGCCTGTGCTTAAATTTTAACTCTGCCATCTATTCTGTGTGTTACCTAGGACAAGTTACTTAACCTCCAGCTGTGCAGTAAAGGTTAACTCAGCAGGCTTGCAGTGTTCAAACACCGTATATTCTAAAGAAAGGACTGTCCCTTGACTGGCTTCTGGGAGATAACCTATAAGCCCTTGGAATATCACGCCTGATAAGAGTGCCTCTGTACACCTGACGCTTGGGCCATGCCATACAGTTTATACTAACCATGTGATTCATGATGAATGCACGTTTCTATTCACCTGGGTCTCGTGTCATGCTGTATCAGTGTGGTGTAGGGGCTGGAGATTAAGTAGTTGTCAGTTATGGAAGCACTCTATGCCTATGTGACTGACACCCCAAAAAAACACCCTGGACACCAAGGCTCAAGGGAGCTTTCCTGGTTGGGAACACTTTACACTCACTGTCCCACATTGTTGCTGGGAGAATTATGCACTTTCCATGTGAATCTACTGAGAGAGGACAAGTGGAAGCTAGTGTAACCATGGGCCCTCCTGGACCAGTTCAACTGACCCCATTTTATCAACAGATTTTAATTACGAGTTGTCTTTCAGGTACTGAAACCACTGCCTGGTGGCGCAGTGGTTAAGTGTGCACGTTCCACTTCGGCAGCCCGGGGTTCACCAGTTCAGATCCCGGGTGCAGACATGGCACCACTTGGCACGCCATGCTGTGGTAGGCGTCCCACATATAAAGTAGAGGAAGATGGGCATGGATGTTAGCTCAGGGCCAGTCTTCCTCAGCAAAAAGAGGATTGGCAGCAGTTAGCTCAGGGCTAATCTTCCTCAAAAAAATAAACAAAAAAATAAGTAATGCCATATGATCTCAATCATAAGTAGAAGATAAAAACAACGACAAAAAAAAACACATAGCATTGGAGACTGGATTGGTGGTTACCATAGGGGGAGAGGGGAGGTCAAAAGGGGTGATTAGGCTCAGACGTGAGGGGATGGACTGTAATTAGTTTTCGGGTGGTGAACATGATGTAATCTACACAGAATTCGAAATATGATGCACATCCGAAAATAAATTTTTAAAAAATTTTTTAAAAATTTAAAAAAAAATAAATAAATAATGCATTTAATATTAGTACCTACTTAAAGGATAGCTATGAGGATCAAACGAATCAACGTATCTTAGGGACTTAGAATACCCAGCATATATAAGCATACCCTGGAGACACCGAGGCTTTGGTTCCAGACCGCTGCAATAAAGCAAGTATCATAATAACGTGAGTCACATGAATTTTTTGGTTTCCCAGAGCATATAAAAGCTATGGTTAGACTATACTGTAGTTTATTAAGTGTACAATAGCATTATGTCTAAAAAAACAATGTACATACTTTAATTAAAAAATGCTTTATTGCTAAAAAATGTTAACCATCATCTGAGCCATCAGTGAGTTATAATCTTTTTGCTAGTCGAGGGTCTTGCAAAAAATGTAATATCTGCAAAGCACAGTAAAGCGAAGCACAGTAAAACGAAGTATGCCTGTAATGTTTATTGCTCCTCATGCTGTTACAAAAACAGGTGGTCCTAACAATCGAATAGTTTGGTCTAGTGAGAGAAGACATTAACCAATTAAACGGCAAGTGCTAAAAAATTACGTATAATGTATCAGAGAAACAAAGAGTATCATTTCCTTCTTTCCTATCCTCAATACTGTTGTCTTCATTTTAGGTCCCCATTATCTCTCATTTCCTAACTGGACTGTTGGAATATCTTTGTAACAGTATAATTCTTACAGGATTTCCTGACATCACCACAACCACCACCACCACCACCACTACCACCAGCACCACCACTGCCTGATCCAACTCCATATTCCCTCAACCTGATTCTACACTCTTAGAATCCATTCCCACATATATTGCAATGATTCTTATAAACTGACAAAAATCATCCAATTCTTTTGGTATGTATCACACTACTTTATGGTTTAAACGTTATACCTCACGCTCTGAAGCCTGTTTGGACCTGAGTCTGGTTATAGGTCTAGAAACAATGTAATGTGGTTGGAATAAGACAAGAGAAAGATCAGCAGACCATCGGAGCCCACTATTTCAGGGGAGGCCATTATAGGGTCTTTAGGCCAGGAGAGACAGACCCCCTCGGAAGGAGTAGAAGGGCTGCTTCTACCAGCAAAGGAATTTCAACAGAATTTAGAGATCCAAGGTTGGTGGATTCATCAGAACCTACCCATACGTACCCATCCCAACTGTCAAGGTCCCAATCCTTCCTAACGTTGCAAATTCAAACTGCTGTAATTCAGTCATCCACATAATTTGTTTTATAGAAACCTTAGTAGTGAAACTGTAGGACATAAAGATTTCGTTTAGGGCAGCAATAGATACAAATTTTGGTACCTGGAAGTGAAGTGCTGTCATACTGAAAACCTAAAATGTGAGAGTGGCTTTGAAACCAGGCAGGGGGCTGAGAAGTGTTAGAGAAAGACTAAGACACCCTGAAGAACCGGTTAATAGAAGCCCCATGGCCTTTGATTAGGCTGTGGGTGAGGACTCGCAAAAAAAACAAAGTAAACGTTATCGGAAATTTAAAGAAAGGGATCCTTGTTTTGTAGTGGCAGAAACTCTAACACTGTCCCAAGGAGTTACATGGAAAATAGAAAATTACTTAATGATCTAGCTAAGAAGATTTCCAACCAGAGTGTGGAATGTGCTACCTGGTTCTTTTTGCAGCTTATAATAAAATATGAGAAGAGTGAAACAAAATAACGAAGGACTGTTAAACAAAAAGGAGCCAAGACCTGCTCTGCGAAAGATAATGTCAAGAGAGTGAAAAAACAAGCCCAGACTGAGAGAAAATATTTGCAAAAGACATATCTGATAAAGATATCTTATCCAAAATATTCAAAGAACTCTTAGAACTCAACAACAAGAAAACAACCCAACTTAAAAAATGGGCCAAAGACCTGAATAAACATTTCACCAAAGATATACAGATGGCAAATAAGCTTATGAAAAGACGCTCAACATCATATGTCATTAGGGAACTGCAAATTAAAACAACGAGATACCACCACACATCTATTAGAATGACCCAAATTCGAAACACCAACACCACCAAATGCTGGCAAGGATATGGAGCATCAAGAACTCTCATTCATTGGTGGTGAGAATGCAAAATGGTACAGCCATGTTGGAAGATTACATATTACATACAAAATTAAACATATTCTCACCATATGATCCAGGAATCACACTCCTTGGTATTTACCCAAATGAGCTGAAAACTTGTGTCCACACAAAAACCTGCTCATAGGTGTTTAAAGCAGATTTATTCATTATTGCCAAACTTAGAAACAACCAAAATGTCCTTCAGCAGGTAAATGAATAAATCAACTGTGATACATCCACACAATGGAATATTATTCAGTATTTAAAAAAATTAGCTATTAAGCCGTGAAAAGACAGGGAGAAAACTTAAATGCATATTACTAAGTGAAAGAAACCAATCTGAAAAGGCTACATATCATGATGCCAACTATATGATACAACAGAAAAATAAAACTAAGGAGACAGTAAAAAGATTAGTGGTTGACAGGGGTAAGCAGGAATGAGGGATGAACAGGTGGTGAAACTATTTTAGGGCAGTGAAACTATTCTGTACAATACTGTGATGGTGTAAACAGTTGTCCAAACCCATAGAAGACACAACACCTAGACAGAACCCTAACGTAAACTATGGACTTTAGGTGATAACTATGGACTTTAGGATGTGTCAATGTAGGTTAATCAAGTGTAACAAATGTACCACTCCGATGCAGGATATTGATAGCGGGGGAGGCTGTGCAAACGTGGGGTAGGCAGTCTAGGGGAAATCTCTGCACTTTCCACTCAATTTTGCTGGGAACCTAGAACTGTTCTAAAAAGTAGAGTCTATTTTAAAAAAAAATTCTCTCCAGAAGGCAAATGATACTAAAATTAGGAAATGTCTTCTGAGCAAAGATCAAATCCAGGGCACTAGAAGAAAAATATGGTTCAAAAATGAAGCTGAGGGTATGACTGAATAAACTTTTGTTTGAACCTCAAAAATATTAAAGGTGGCGCCTCAGAATACTAGTCAGTCAGACAAAAGGCCCTCTAAAGACAGTCGAGTGTGCCTTATTGATGCTCTGAAACTATAAGCTTCTAGGAAGCTTAAAGGCATTGTCCCTCAGTCTTACTAGAAGTCCAAAATATACAAGGATTTATCTCAAAGAAATGTGTAGGTGTGGCTTTGGTCCAAAGGAGTGTATCTCAATGGAATTCACAAAACATCCACAAGATTTATAAAATATTAATATATCTTTTTATTTAATATTTAAAAGACTTAATATATCTTAAATGAAGAGAGGCCTCTGGACCCCAAAATTCTACTGGCAGGAAGCAGGCTGAGAAAACTATTCAGCAAACCCCTGCTATTTTCATGAAAAAAGAGGTAAAACCAAGAGCACAAAAGGCAAAGCTGAGAACCATGAAGAATTATTCTCAGACTTGAGACCTAATCAAGAAATTTCCAACATTTGTCCATCTGGATCTCAGAATCGCTACGAACCAGTGACACCTCTGTGTTTCCCATTTTTCCCCTTTTGGAACAAGAATATCTATGGAAGTTATCCTATGCCTCTCCTACCACTGTATGTTGGGTGTTGGGGTGAGGAGCGGCAGGTGGAGCAGAACTGTACTTAAGGAACTATGCTTAAGAAACTACACCCAGGGAACCCATCTACATCTGGACCTGACTTAGATGATGAGATTGTGGACTTTGAGATGATGCAGTAACAAAGTGAGATATTTGAGGGCCTTGGGAAACAGTGGGTGTACTCTGCAGGTAGGAAGGACATGAACCACTGGGGGCTAGAAGGTAGACTGTGGCCGCCAGCTTCCCACCTCCTGTTACTCACATCCTCAGGTCCTTTCCCACACTGTACCAGAATTGATCTGTATGACCAATACTAAACAGGAGAAGCGACAGTATCATGCCTCTGAGATTACGTTATAAAAGACTGTGACTTCCATCTTGGGTGCTGTCTCACTCTCTCAGATCACTCGCTCCAGGGAAGCCATGTTCTGAGCAGCCCTATGGAGAGGACCCTGTGGTGAATAAGTGAAGCTTTTTGCCAACAGCTGCATGAGTGAGCTTGGAAGCAGATCCTCCATACCTGAACTACAGGTGACTGCAACCCTGTCTGACACTGTAACTACAACCTCATGGGAGATCCTAAACCAGAACCACCCAGCTAAGCTGCTGCTAAATTCCTGATTCTAAGAGACTCTAGGAGATAATAAATGTTTTTCATTTTAAGCTGCTAAATTTTGGAATAATTTGTTTTACAGCAATAGACAACATATATTTAAAGCCCCAGTGAACTGGTGGACATCACGTAAGCTCCCAGGGTCACCCGTTTTCATCATCACTGAATTGCTTGCTGATTTTCCAATTCAGCAATAACTTATTCTCTGAGGAAGAAGCTCCCTTGGATTTACCAAAATAGGAATGCTTTCCTTTACTGTCTTTGGATTTAAAAAATAGTGGAAAATTAGTTTACATAATTCAATATTTCCAGTACTAAGCGTTTATCTGGCTGAAAGTCTTTCTTCATTGACATAGAGAGAGAAACCTTACATTTTTAATTAGAACAATTAAAAACACAAACACATATGCTTGTTGGATAAAAATAATTATACATGTTTCTCATGGAGGAAAATACTCAGAATAAATAAGCTTGTCTTAAATAAATAGTTTGTTTTCAATGATAAAACTGAAAAGTCTAGTTTCTTAAAAGTGCTTGTAGTTTTCCTAAAGCAGATAAAATTTCCACCATTATGATCACTCACACTATTTCAAAGTAATGAAATATTACCTATAAACAATAATACTCATCACAATTACCTAATTAAATACACTAGCACAAACTATTTATCATATTAATCACCTAGAAAAAGGTAGGAAAAGACTAAAAAGAACAGGATACAGTTCACAAATGCTTTGATGCTGGAACAAAGAAGTCCAAAATGGCCTAGGATCCTAGCACCAAACCTAGAGCCATCCTATTTAAAGTTCAGGCCAGAAGGCAACCTACAGAAAAGACCCTTCCACTAACTATCTTGACAGCAGCTTAAGGGAGGTCATTGGAGCACACTGGGATTACAAAAACTCTGATTTACAGTATAAGCTACTACTCAAAAAGGAGTCTACACTGAATGTCACAGCCCAACCACTGTAGGCCTCCAGGAAAATAAAAATTAAAGGGTGCAGTATAGTCAGGGAAAGGCAAAGACAAACAGTACCCACGTTAGAGTTTGTATAAAGCAGAAATCAAAGATTCAAATGTCTACAGGCACCAGAAAGTTACCAGTAAATGCAGCCAGCAAGGTCCTATAAGTCACTGGAAAACACAAGGCTCATTTCAAGGGAGTTGCTACTTGCCCCACTGTTGCTATAGAGAATGAAGGCCCACTGTGCCTGGAACTTCCTATTTTTCAGGAGAAACCAAAAACCTGGATTTTTACTTAAATTAGCTGGAAACTAATTTTAAAACATTAAAGATTGGGTAGGGCCATTTAGCCTGGACAACTCCAATATGCAAACTTTGCTCAATGCGGTATTATAGAGGGTATAATTATCCAGTATTCTCCCATACAGCTCAGCAAGAGCCAGGGCAAAAACAGATATACCAGTAATAAAAATAAAACTCCAGTGATCCCATAAAATAATAATAATAATTCCTCAGAAAGTGGAATCAGGTGAAAAGTATTTCCCAAAACCAAGCCCACATGATAACTTCCATTTTTGGAACAGTCAAACCATGACTTTCCTACATTGGCAGAGATAATTGATACCTTTTCAACCTAGTTGGCATTAAAAAAAAAAAAAACTTTTAAACATGGTAATAGTATTTCCCTCTGCTCTTAGATCTTTATCATCTATATATACATCTATAAGCCTGAAATTTCTTCATTTACAACGCATAATATATCTCCCTATGCCATATCTATATTTGCATAGAATGGTTCCTGACATGTCATTACTGTCTATGACTAATTCTAATATCAATGCTTGTAATTATATTCCTTGAAAACACATAACTCCAAGTCTTATCTTTGTGTCATTTTTCTTTATTCCACATTTTTTTGACATTTTATTGGTAAATTTCTAAAATGTTATACCATTTCAATGTCCATAAGTAAAAACTTAACCAATGGTTGTAATTCAAATATTATACTTAGTTCCTCAAAAATTGGAAGGTCCTATACTCTATTTTAGACTTTTCTCCTTTTATTTACTGAAAAGATGCCTACCAAAATCTTGCACCGTGCTTAGAAAACAGTAGGAATACAAACACACACACACACACAAATTGGGGATGAATACATATCTATTAATTTTATTTGCGTTATATTAAACGCTCCTTTACTTTTTATATCTGATTGTAACATCTCTATTCACTCTCAACGCCCTAGGAATACCTAAATGTAGCAGGTTAAGTTCCTAATAAACTCAGGGTAAATCCATTTTTTTAAATGTATTACAGACATAGCTCTTTTAAAGAAATCTGTGATAAATCTTGTTAAAAGGTAAGTTTCCTCAATTGAACTATTTTCGACATGTAAGGAAAAAATTAGACTAAATCTTCTCAAAGCAGAACACAGGTATACTATTTTCCTATCATGTTTCATTCCATGTTTCCTTCTTTCTTCTACTTTCATGTATCTTTTTTGCTCAGTCACTTTAGATGATATGTAATCTAAAAGTCCTTATTGAAGGCCTTCTGAACAACTTCTTTCAAGTTTTTACAATTTCAGATGATTCAACTTTAAAGTGGGTCTATGGAAAACTAAGTTCATCAAACTCAACATTCCTCTAGAAGCACAAGAAAAGCAATCACTAATTAAGAAAAGTAAGAGATCAGCCATTAACTGGTATGAGTCTGCTCGGGCTGCTACAACAAAATACCACAGACTGAGCGCTTGAACAACAGAAATTTATCTTCTCACAGTTCTGGATGCTAGAATCGCAGATCAAGGTCTGGCAGCATGGTTTCTGGGGAGAACTCTCTTCCTGGCTTGTAGACAGCCACTTGTCGCTGTGTCCTCACATGGTGGAGAGAGCAATAGGGCAAGATCTCTGGTGTCTTTTTGTATAAGGACACTGTGGCTATCAGATCAGGGTCCCACCCTTATAACTCATTTAACCTTAATGACATCCTTGGGAGTTAAGGCTTCAACATATGAACTTTAGGGAGACATAATTCAGTCCATAGCAATTAGAAAAGAAAGTATCAGGGGATTTTATCACGTTTAGGGGCATTTGTGTTACAGTATTCTTGATACTTTTCCGAATATCCTCTAATCTTAGAAGACAGGTTACTTCAACATCATCAGTTCATCTGGCTCTGCTTTCAAATGCTAAGGCCATTTTTGTCCCTAATCAGAGGAAGGAAGGAGCAGAGAAAGGAGATGTGAAAGGTTTTGGACAACTACAGAGTTGGAAGGTACAGTCCACACAGGAACTACTCCTACTTCTAAACTACAAGTTCAGAGGATTCCCAAAGCCCCCTCAGGTTCCCTAATTTGCAAGAAAGACTCAAAGAACTCCCTGAAAACTCTAACACTTTTATTTATTTATTTATTTATTTATTTATTTATTACAGGAAAAGGATACAGATTAACATCAGGGAAGAAAAGAAGTACGTAGGACAGAGTTCAGGAGAGTACCGCACATGGGGCTTCTGACGTCCTCTCCCCATGGAGTCATGGATGTCTTACTCTCTGGTATCTATGTGTGACAATATGCACAGAGTATTGCCAACCACAAAGCTCAGAGGAGACATGGTGTTCGGAGTTTTATTGGGCCTCTACTATGTAGGCATGATTGACTGACTCACTGCCCACATAGTTGATCTCAGTTTTCCAGGTCAACTGGTATCATGTGATATAAAACCCCCATCCTTAGTGACACAGTTAGTCTTTCTGGCCTGGGCAGCCTCCATCCTAAGACTAGACAGGAATGGCTAGCCCCAACCCTCAATAACATTGTTAAGACAATGTGATCCAAGGCCCCCAGGCAAACAAAGATACCAAAGATTATCACCCAGAAGCTCAAGGCGAAGGCTAGGCCTCTTTTTGAGCAAAGTTAAATTCTTTACTACACAGGAAACAAGAGAAATCCTTCACTAGTTCCTTTGCCTAAAGAGGCAAGTCCAGGTTCCTCAGTAAACTATACAACAAGCCTTCTCTCCTCTCATTTTATGCACCTCCTCATCCTCCATGACTTGACTCCAATCTCCTTCCCCAACTCCATCTCACCGTAGTCAAACTTTCTGCTCTAATAATTTCAAACTCCTTTTTGTTTTTATAAACATCAGACTGATGAGAGCTATGTGTTCTGTCTAGAATGCCTTTCCATTTTACTTTTAAATGATTCATCCTTAAGTTCTCAACTTAGGCTCATTTTCTCCAGCAAGCCTTTCAACAACCTGGGGTGAGGCACTGTGCCTCTCCCATAGCATCCTATACATTTTAAATATTTAGCTAAAGTCTTATCTTTATAGAAGACACTCCAACCGCATGTAAGATCCTCATTTGAGGGGTCTAGATTGCCTTATGACTACATATCAATTTTTTACTGATTCAAATAACTGAGACCCTACCTAACTCTTGTCCTGTTTACCTTCCCCCATATTTCAGTTAATCTAGGTCTTGGGCCTTTCCCTGTTTCTTTCTCCCACCTTCTCCCATCACTTTGAGACCAGAGTCCTATCCCTGTTCAACTAATCCCTGGTGAGAGACCTCCTTTCTTTTCTGCCTGAACTTCCTCAATCTGCCTAATATGATGCTTCCTACTCACCCCCCCAACCAATTCCTGGATATGACCATCTAAGAAAAATACTCCAACTACATTACAGGGTGTTAAACCAAATGGATCATGATGATTAACTAATTTCCAAACTACTTGAGTTAGTACCAGGATCATTTCCGTAGTATAGACAAAAACGATGATATCAAGAAGAATAAGGTGATTCAAACCAAGAGAGCATCTCACCTATGAATTAATCAAACTTTTCAAATTTTTTAAATGCCTCACCTTGAGTTACAATCTTGGATACAATTTCAGCTTGTTCTATGTTCTAAACAAGGCACACAAGCTATGCTTTGTGGATGAAAAGGGTATCTCTCACACTTCTTCATTACCTTGGATATTAACTCTGAATTGTTTTTTAAATAGAGGTAGTGTGTCTGTTGAGCCATTGATAGTATCTTTCCTGCTGCTTTCTTATACCGGATCACACAAGAGGGCAATGTGATTAGCAGGGGATAGGAATACCAGCCACATCCCACAGTACATAGTAGTTACACTGTTGGGTACTAGTCGTGATCATTCGTGTAATGAGCTATTAAAGGGCTTACAGGAGCCCAAATCCACAATCTTAGTCTTATCAGCACCTCTCTAATCTCTAAACAAATCAACACTAAGTACATTATCAGCCTAGACTATGCTTAAAATAAACGTCCAATGTGCCAGAAAGAAATGGAAACATACAATAAATGCTTTGCTTCAATGACCTGTCTTCACAGTGACATTTTTCTATACAGCAAAAATTATCTATATTATCTATATTGCAGTATCTATACTGCAAAAATAAACTATTCCCCCAAAAAGGAGACAAGAATACACTATCAGGAAAAGCAGCACAGCACGGCACTAACTTGTCTTTAACTCAGCTGTGAAACCTTCAGCAAGTCAGTCATCTGCCACTCATCTCTAGCAAATTAATCAATTTTAATTTGCCAAAAAGTGATAAGAAAAATTATGGCATAATTTGTCATTCATTACTTTAAATTAAAGAAAGCAATCTATTTAAATGAGCTTTAGAACTGAAATAGTCGGCTAAATGTAGTACCGCAAGAGTATATAATAAACAATGATAGTGTACAAAACATTCAATAGTGAAAAAAACCAGACGTGTTATCTTGAACTAATGGGCCATCAGCCACTCTGGATCAAAAAATTCCTTTCCTCCTTAAACAGATAATCTAAAAAAATTCTTTTAAACAATGCTGAGCATTGTTAAATTACACAATTACTCATTAAATTAATCAACTAAACCTCATTATTCTATGGATGGAAATGATGTGATACACAGTCTGAACAACTCAGTTTATTCCCGTAGGACTGTATACACTGCACACCTTCCACTGACTGTTGAACCTGACAGACTGATGTACATTATTTGATATACAGGGGATCTTCCTAAATTACTCAATGCCAAGCAGCTGACTTCAGAACCACATGCTGGGAAGTAACTGGTGATCTGCACTCTCTAGCCCTATCCCCCATTCCATTCCAATCTCTAGAGCTATATTACTTTCTGTCACTTTGTTGCTGGGTCCCCTCTCCTCTGCTGTCAGTTCTGGTGCTTAGCGTCCATCACTGATATTGATCTCCTTTGCCACTCTCCATCTAGCCACATCTGGCTGCCATACTGCTACTCAACACTTCTTTTCTCTGTCTATTCATCACTTTTGGCTCCTCTGTTTCCTTCTCTTCTCAGCTACCAGACAAAAGAGACATACTTCACAGGCACAGTCGGCCAATCAATGCACCCCTTTCCTTCTAATTAAAAAGAAAAAAAATCAAAGCAGGACAGGATGATCCTTGGCTTTTCTGAGCTGTTTCCATCACAATCTGATACTCCAAGGTTCATTCGTTGTTACAAAAGATGCTTTATGGTTTATTTCTAAGTTTGGAGTTGCTGCAGACACTTGGTCTACAGACAATTGTAGTTTTACAATTATGGTATTTTAGGGTTAAAAAAGCAAAAGAAGACAGGGTGGCTGCCTTCTTAACCCTTAGATGGTTCACCAAAAGAAAAATCAAAAATGTCTATTAAAATCAGATAGTAAAATAAATGACTAGTACCCCAAAGAAGATATATTTATGGCTCCAAAGCATATGAAAAGATGGTTAACATCATTAATCGTTAGGGCAACGCAAATCAAAACCACAGGAGACACTACTTCACACCCATTAGGATGGCTATTATCAAAAAAATAGAAAATGTGTTTGGCAAGGATGTGGAGAAGTGTTGGTGAGGATGTGGAGAAACCGGAACCTTTGTGCATTGCTGGTGGGAATGTAAAATAGTGTAGCCACTGTGGTTAACAGTAAGGTGATCTCCAAAAAGATTAAACATAGAATTACCATATAATCTAGCAATTCCACTTCTGTTTATATACCCAAAAGAAATGAAAGAAGAGACTCAAAGAGATATCTGCATACCCATATTCATAGCAGCATGATTCACAAAAGCCAAAAGGTGGAAGCAACACAAGCATCCATGGACAAATTAATGCACAAACAAAATGTGTATATACATAAAAAGAAATATTGTTCAGCCTTAAAAGGAAGGATATTCTAACACATACTACAACAGGGATGAACTTTGAAGACATGATGCTAAGTGAAATAAGCTAGTCACAAAAGGACAAACACGGTATGATTCCACTTACATGAGGTACCTAGAGTAGAGAGAGAGAATTTTCACAGAGACAGAAAGTAGTCTGCTGGTTGCCAGGGACTGAGGGGAGTGGGGAATAAGGAGCTAATGTTTAAAACGTACAGATTTTCAGTTGAGGAAAATGAAAAGTTCTAGAGATGGATGGCAGTTATGGTTGCATAAAAGTATGAATGTACCTAATACTACTGAAATGGACAGTTAAGAATGGTTAAAATGATAAATTTTATGTATATTTTACCACAATAAAAAAAATGAATGAAAACTAAAGTTGACACAGGGCAGAGAGTACTCACTACTTAGCTATCCATGGTACTGTGCAAACCTAATCTGACTCTACAGCAGACAGCACAAGTTATGTACAACTAAGTAAATGGTGTTTCATTTTGTTAGCGCTAATGAAGAACACAGAAACATCTTTATGTATTTAAGGACATCATATTCTCCTCACAGAGGTCTCTCTGGGAAAGCTGACAAAAATAGGCTGTCAATAAAGAAGATATCTCATGCACACACCAAATTACTGAATAAATATTCATTCTCGAGATTTTTAAACCCTAATGCCTCCATGCTACATCCTTGCTATTCTAAGATACATCAAACATTCTCCGGCCTCAGCACTAGCCTAAAACATTCACCCCTTAAAGCGCTTTATTTTTCTTCATAGCTCTTATCACTATTTGATATATATTTACTGGCTAATCGTCCTTCTCCATTCACTACAATGTAGATTCCAGAAGTACAAGGACTTTGTCTATTTTGTTTACTACTGTATGCCCAGCACCTACAACACCGCCTGGCACACTGAAGGTGACCAATAAATATTTGTTAAATGAATGAACAGATGGATGTTCACAGCTTCACGAATCATATTTTCCTCTTGGCCTTGGTACTATGCTGCCATTTACCAAAGCTGCAGCAGCCACTGCCTCAAAGTCATCCAGAGCATCCCTGGTTTAGGCTTCAGTGGTTAAGCAGATGGACCATCTTACTTAAAAAGTCATATAGAAGCCTGATACTGGCACCATAAAAAAAAAAAAAAAGTGCTCTCTGACTCACTTTCTAAATACACTAAATGAGTACAGTACATCTCTCCCCCACAATGAGGGATAAAGAATATACCTCTAACACTGCCCTAAGACAAAAAAATAGTGTATTGCATAACAAACATCACACTGCACCTATTTCATAAAGGTTACAAGGCACTTGCTAGCCTGAAAAACCACAGGATTTTCTCTCTACAACCGTTCAGAGGATTTGGGGAAATGGGAAAATGCAACAATACTGCTTGTCAATAAAGAATACTGCTTGTCAATATAGCCAAAAATTAAATAACCAGTGACTTGGCCCAACAGATACACACTCTGGAGCATCAGATGAATGTTAAGTCTGGATGAGGGAGAGAGAAAACTGCTTCCAAAATATACGTAACTTTATTTCAAAGTCAAAAGTATTCAACTAAGAATTCATCCCAGTGAAATGTCCCACCAGCGCCCATGCATGTTACAAGTTTTGAGAGCATTTTATAACTGCACTTTCATCTTCTGTCTGCAGTGAATGACTTCTGGTAAAGCTTTGGCAGTTGATGATCATTTCTGTAGAAAAAAATCTTTAACCAGAGAACTGCAATACAGCCCCTCCTGAGAAAGCATAGGAGGGCCCACTACTCTAAGATCTCTTGGGTCCCAGAACCCCTTAAGTCTAGGTGTAAGGAGAGTCATCCAGAGAATACACGTGTCCTGTCCCGCCTCGCAAGTGGAAATGTCGGGTGCAATTCGCCCATCAGCGGGGTCCCGGACACAGGGCGGAGGCGTCCCCAGGAAACGCAGCGTGGCTCCGGGTAGCTTCCGGCCCCGGGGCCAGGGACCCCCGCCCGAGACGGATCAGGCCAGCCCCTTCCTCCCATTCAGCCGGGGCCTGCCCCGGAGCTCACATCCCCGCAAACGCAGGTCCTACCTGAGCTCTGCCCCCAGCTACAGGGCTGCGGGGGGAGGCGGGAGGAGGCGTGGCCTTCCAGCTCGCCAGTCGAACTCCCTCGTGCGGTTGTTAGGACTTTCCCTCTCGGGATCCGCGCCCCGACCAAGTTCGAGTTGCACTTCCGGGGTCCGCAGGAGACTGAAACGTCATTGCGCACGCGACGGCGGCGGAGGCCACAATCCGGAAATAGGCGGGGCGTGGTCGCTGATTTGGTTCCTGCGGTGCTGGATGGGCCTGGAGAGAGAGGCCGGGGGGAGATAAGGGTTGTCCTATCCGCCGGCTCTCCTCTCTCTTCGTTCGCTCTGTCTTCTGAAGCAAGGGACATAGCTTCTTCGGTAGCCAGAGAGGATGGGGCCACCGTGAAGCCTCGTTCTCCAAGAGGAATTTAAGAAACAGTTCCGGGAATGTCCATGCAGCTAATTGCCCTCTCTCCCATTCCTGGTTTATCGGCCTTACTCGGTCCATTCAACTCCAGAAAAGATGGAAGGTGGGAAAGTCTAGATTTAGAAGATTAAATTTACCTGTAAATTATGATTTATGTAAAGTAGGAAGTTAAGGATAGCCTCTCAGACACTACTCTTTATCCTATCTGCTGAATACTAATAGGATAGATTGGAAACAGCTGTGGAAAGCTATTGTCACATGGCTAACGGGTTTGGTTCTAAAGTCAGCTTTTACAGCAAAAATCTGTTAGTAAATTACTCATGAAAATCCCCTACATGGCCCGCAAAGTACAGAATATGTGATGTTAAGCATAAACTCTAGATCTGTAATTCTTATGCACACTTGAATGTAAGACCTCTTAGCTAGTTTAAATGTTAGAATGAAAGGAGAGTTTGTGTGTAGGTTATCTGGGCATTTAAACAGTCCTGATAAATCCGAGATCAATTCTTAGTCTTCATCTTACTTAACCATTCAGCAGCATTTGACACAGTTAATCAGATCCTCCTTCTTGCAACTTCTAACACTTTCTTCATTTGACTTTTGTGAAATCACAGTGTTCTTTTGATTCTCCTTTGCTGGATTTTTCCTGATTTCTAAATGTTAGTGTACCCAGATTTCTTCCCCCTCTTTATCCACCCTCCTTCCTCAGGTGATCTCAACCATTCCCTTCATTGTCTTTTATATGGCATTGCTATGCTGATGGCTTCCAAGTATCTATATCCAGCCTGATTTCTTTGCTTTCTATACACACATATCTAACTTCCTATTCAACATATGTACTAGGATATTTAATATGCATTTCAGACTCTTTATTTTCAACCTCCAAAACCTGTTCCTGTTATGCATCTTTCCATCTCAGTAAATGGCACATTGATTCTTACTGTTGTTCAGGTCATCCTTTGATTCCCCTTTCTCTCACATTCCACATCCAATCCTTCAGCAAAATCTGCTGACTCTCTTTTCAGAAGGTATCCTAGGGGTTGGCTGGTGGCGTAGTGGTTAAGTTCGCCCTCTGCTCAGGTGTCTTGCAGGTAGGGATCCCAGGCGGAGACCTACACACCACTCATCAAGCCATGCTGTGGTTGTGTCCCATATACAAACTAGAGGAAGATTGGCATGGATATTAGCTCAGGGACCATCTTCTCAAGCAAAAAGAGGAAGATAGGCAACAGATGTAGCTCAGGGCCAATCTTTCTCTCAAAAAAAAAAAAGGTATCCTAAATTCCTAAATCTAACCAGTTCTCACCACCCCTGCAGCTACCACTGTAGTCCTCACTGAATGCTCTAATTGTCTCTTAATTGTTCTGCATTCTTCTGTTCTTGCCTCCCTAGTCTAGTCTCCACTTGGTGGCTCTAGAAATCCTTTTAAAATGCAGATCAGAATTTGTTACTTTCCTGTTCAAAACCTCTAAAAGCTTCCCTACTCAGATGGAATAAAGTCCAAAATGATTTTCATAGGACTCTGTATGATCTGGCCCCTGGCCACCCCACGCTACCATTGAAGAAGAGGATAGTAAGATATTTTGGAATGGTGGGGGGTGGAAACTTGAACAATAACTTTGGAGTTTGGGAAATGGCACTACCAAAGGTGATTGCCCAACTGTCTTGCCTGGAAATATTTCCAGGCAAGAAACTGACTGAGGGTGCCTGTGATGACAATGTAAAGAGATAACAACTGTCAAGTTTTTTCCGAAAGCTTGGAGATATATTGCTATGTGGCTGGATGTATTAGTTTTCTAGGGCTGCCATAACAAAGTGCCTCAAACTAGGTGACTTAAACAACAGAAATTTATTGTCTCACACTTCTGGAGTTTAGAAGTCCAAGATCAAAGTGTGGGAAGGGTTGGTTCCTTTTGAGGGCTGTGAGAGAGAATTTGTTCTATGCCTCTCTCCTAGTTTCTGGTGGGTTTTGGACAATGTTTGGTGCCCCTTGGCTTGTAGATGCATCACCTCAAATTCTGTCTTCATCTTCACATGGCATTCTCCCTGTGTGCTGTCTCTGTGTCCAAATTTCCCCTTTTTAGAGGGACACCTAATCCAGTCATACTGGATTAGGGCCCACCCCAATGACCTCATTTTAACTTGATTACCTTTCTAATGGCCTTATTTCCAAATAATGTCACATTCTGAGGTATTGGGCATAAGACATCATTGTATCTTTTTGGGGAGACACAATTCAACCTGTAAACTAGGGTAGAATTGTTTTACAAAGGAGATAAGCAACTTCAGTAGAAATAAGGAAAGGAGAATCAACCAACCAGCAGAATGAGGTTGTGTGAGGAAAGCCTCTACAAGAGGAACTGCATGGGAGTTTTGAGATGCTAGCAGGAGCTTTCATCCCCTTATCAGGGAATGGCAGTGTTGGAGTTCCTGGATTTGGGTGAATCTCCAAAAATGTACAAAAGTACCTAAAGACAGAAAGCACCAGCACTTGGGCATTTGTTACAGAGGTGACCACGATCTCAGTTTATAATAGCCTTTTCTTTCTACCCCTGAGCTGACCCTGAAGGATCTCAAGGAAACAGAATGAGTGTGAGACAGAGAGAAGTAAAAGGTGGAGGAACCAAGACAAAACAGGTAACACCCTCTTCCTTCTAGTCATATTTGTGGGGCACACCTTGAAAAGAGGATGCTTTAAAGTGATTTAGAGGTTTCCAGTCCAATATGTAAAGAGTTTGGAGCTCAAATTCAGTCACTTCCATCTTCACAATGAGAAAAATCTGTACAAACTAAAAATCAACAACTTTTCCTAGATTCGTCAGAGAATGGAGGTCACAGGGAAAACTGCTGCCCCCAAAACTGGAGAGACAGACAAGCAATAAAAGAGAGGCAAAGCTTACAGGGAGCAGGAGTTAGTATGGGTAGGAACACATTAAATTCTCATTGAAAAATTAGTGATGGCTCAGTGTGGGCTATCTTGAGAGTTAAAACTCATGGACCAGCTTGAGAATTAAAAACTCCAAGTGGTCCCAGTTGTGGGGTGAAGGGGCCCGCACACTTTGGTGAGTTTACCTCCAGGAGCCCTACCAGGTTCTCACTGTGAAGATCAGAGAAAAATCTTCTTCTGACAGTGGGAGAGCAAAAATGACCATTTTGAGATATGCCCAGAGCTCTCTGTTTTCCTTAACAAATCCTTCCCTTAAGGGAAATTATTTTACCAGAGCCTATCCAACCAGGGGTTGACCAACCTAGAGGAATGGAAATACTCAACTCCAGCACACTCTAGCCTTTGAAGTGGGGGGAAAGTGGGCAACATGCAGGAACAGAAAGGTACTATAAGCAGAGAGATGAAAATGCTAAGAAAGACTCAAAAGGAAATGCTGGAAATATAAAACATTGCAATAAAAAACAAAAATATCTTTGATGAACACAGCCAAGGAAAGAATATAGGTTGAGGATATGTCAATAGAAACTTCCAAAACTGAAATGCAAAGATAAAAAAGAATGAAAAAGAACAGAATATCCAAGAATTGTGGGAAAATTACAAAAGGTGTAACATATACATAATGGGAATACCAAAAGAAGAAGAAATAGAGAAAGGAAGAAAGGAACTATTTGAAGCAATAATGACTGAGAATTTTTCAAAATTAATGACAGACACAAATCCACAGATCCAAGAATCGGAGAACTCCGAACTGAACAAATACTAAATGAAATTTACACCTTGGCATATATATTCAAACAGCAGAAAAGCAAAGACAAAGAGAAAATCTTGAAAGAAGCCAGAGGAGAAAAAAACCCAGCCTTCCCTACAGAGAAAAAAGGATAAGAATCCCATTGGACTTTTCTTCAGAAACTATTGCAAGAAGAGAATGGAGTAAAATATTTAAAGTGTTGAAAGTAAAAACTACCAATCTAAAATTCTGTATCCAGTGAAATTATCTCTAAAAAGAAAAGGAAAAATAACTTTCTCAGAAAACGAAAATTAGGGAAATTGCCAGCAGTGGACCTGCCCTGCAAGAAATGTTAAATGAGTTCACCAAAGAGTTGGAAAGAGTTGAAAATCAAATAGGTCAGAAACCTGGATCTACATAAAGAAAGGGAGAGTTTTAGAGAAGGAATAAATTAAGGTAAAATAAAATCTTTTCTTTTCCTCATTCTTTATTTTGATCAAACAGATCTGTTGCATCTGCTCAAAATAATAATATCAACATTGTATTCTCTGATTATAACTTATAGATAAATGAAATGAATGACAGCAGTTGTAAGAGACAGGAGGGGGGAACTGTACGTTCATTACCTGTGAAGCGGGACAGTGCTATTTGAAAGTGGACTTAGATAAAATTTAAATGTATATTGCAAACTCTAGGACAACCACTTAAGTTTTTTTTTAAATGTCTGATTTTCTAACAGAAGAGAGAAACTATAACCATGTAAAATGTTCAGTTAAAATCAGAGAAAGCAGAAAAGAGTAGAGGACTAAAAAAAAAAAAAGAGGCAGCAAGGGCAATGAATAGGAAACATTTACAGTCATTTAGATCATATCAGACTTTTAAATGACTAAAAATGAGACTTTCCAATATATTCTAATGTGACCAGAAAAGCCGTGATGCTTGCCTAGCATATAATCCAGGTATTGGGAAAAATAACTGACAAAGCAGGTTTGGATTGTAGTAGGAGGAGAAAAATTAGGTTTTCTGCTTGTACCTCAAATACTGCTTATTCAATATATAAGTTACATCCAAATATGTATGTTACAGAAACTATGAAGTTTAAAACATCTTGTGAAATAATTACATAAAAATCGTGTTTTCAAGTTTAGAATGGTACTTCCTCACTGGGATATTAGTACTTAGTAATTCTTCAATCCTTTCTTGGTTCATTTCCACTTTTATTAACATTCCCTTCCAGCTTATATCTCATGTCTGAACTTCTCTATTCCTAATTCTCCACAATTATTTCTGTAAGCACAAAATTTACTCTTACTCTTCATTTTAATGCATTTATACACTGATGTCACTATTGTAGGCAACTTGATTATTTGCAGATATCCTCAGAAACTTATTCTACTTCTCAGTATTCACCGAAACTTGATCTATTGGATGTTGAATATGATCAATATAAGCCTTCCTTCTTATACACACACACATACATGCACTATATTCCTATAATAAATCTGAGCTATGAGTATGACTATGTGATAAGTCCTGTGATTTTCCTAATTTCGAAATGTAGGGGTGGTCTTGAGACTCCTCCAAAACAGTTACCCATTATTGAAAGAAAAGACAAACAATGGAGACTGATTCCAAGATGACTCAATATCTGAATCATCAGATAGGATTTTAAAGAGCTATTATAACTATGCTTAATGACATAAAGGAAAGTATACTCCTACTGAATGAAAATACGGCAAATCCCAACAGAGACATAAAAACTATAACAAAGAACCAAATGATTCTATTCTATTCTATTACAGAAAATTCTACTACAGAAAAATAAAATACCTAAAATTTTAAAAAATCCTCTGGATGGGCTTTAACAGCAGAATGGAGACTGTGAGGACAGAGTCAGTGACCTTGGAGATAGATAAAAATAAAAATATCATACGTATGCATAGCACAGCCAAACTATTCAGAACCAACAGTCAAGAGAAAATCTTGAAAGCAGCCAAAATAAAATGACATTTGTGTAGAATAATGGTCCAAATTATCACTGTCTTCTCGTTAGAAACAGAAGAGGCCAGAAGAGAGTGGATCATCTTTAAAGTGTTGAAAGAAAAAGGCAGTCAATCCAGAATCTTGTATCTAGTGAAATATCTTCCAAGAATGGTGAAGTAAACATTTTCAGGTAAAAGAAAAATAACAGACTTTATCACAAGCAGATCTGCACTTCAAAAAAATGCTACAGGAAGGGAAATAAAACCAGATGGAAATTCAGATTTTCAGGAAGAAGGAGCATCAGAAATGGAAAATACCTCAGTAAATACAAAACGTTTCTTTTTTCCTCTTAATTTCCTTAAAATACGTGTAACAGTTTAAAACAAAAATTATGACATTGTCTGGTGAGGTTTATTATAAATGTCTGTTGAGTAATGCAAATGAAAGCTATACCATAGAGGGCAGAGTGGGGTAAGTAGTAAATGGACCTATACACTTTATAGAAAGTTAAAGATACATGGTTTAATACCTTGAGCAACCACTAAAAAAAAGGGGAAGAGGTGTAGCTAAAAAGCCAATAGGGGGGCTGGCCCCGTGGCCGAGTGGTTAAGTTCTCGCGCTCCGCTGCAGGCGGCCCAGTGTTTCATTGGTTCAAATCCTGGGTGTGGACATGGCACTGCTCATCAAGCCACGCTGAGGCAGCGTCCCACATGCCACAACTAAAAGGACCCACAACAAAGAATATACAGCTATGTACCAGGGGGCCTTGGGGAGAAAAAGGAAAAAAATAAAATCTTAAAAAAAAAAAAAAGCCAATAGGTAAAATGTATATGAATGTTCATAGCAATTTTATTCATAACAGCCCCACACTGTAAACAAGCCAGGTGTCCATCAGATAGGGGCATAGATAAACCAATTTTGATATATTCTTCCAATAGAATACTAGTCAGCAGTAGAAAGGAACAAGCCACTGATTACATGCAACAACATGAACCAATCTCAAAACATGCTAAGTGAAAGAAGCCTCACACAAAAAAGTACAAATTATAGAAGTTCATTTATATGAAGTTGTAGAACAGGCAAAACTAATCTGCTGGAGAAACTAGATCAGAAGCACTAAGGCTGGAGTGTGCCTGGTGTACTCATGGAGTTCTAAGGAGGCCTGTGTGGCTGGAGGGGCCAAAGCAGAGCAGAGCTGTAGAAGAGGTGATCGTGCAGGAAAGAGGGATGGGTGAACGACGGAGACCAGGTCTTGTAGGCCACTGTTAAGATTCTTCACTCTGAATGAAAAGGGGAGTCACTGGAGAACTGAATAGAGGAGAGACACGATCTAATTTTTAAAGGATCACTATAAATAGGGCTTTTCAGTAGTTACAGTTCCCTTAAGGATATGGGGTGGAAAATAGAAAGGCAAGCTGAAGTCTCCCACAGTTATCAAACTAAGAAGGATTTTATTCTTGTGGAGGAGAACACCCCTCCTGGTCTGTCTTTTCACCACTCCCTACCTCCCATGCCCAACCAATTTTATACAGATATACCTTGTTTTATTGCACTTGACTTTATTGCACTTTGCAGATGTTGCGCTTTTTACAAGACCCTCCACCAGCAAAAAGATTATGACTTGCTGAAGGCACAGATGACGGTTAGCATTTTTTAGCAATGAAGTATTTTTTAATTAAGGTATGTACATTGTCTTTTTTAGGCATAATGCTATTGCACACTGCATAGACTACAGCATAGTATAAATGTAACTTTTATATGCGCTGGGAAGCCAAAAAGAATGTGTGACTTGCTTTATTGTGATATTCGCTTTATTGCAGTGGTCTGGAACTGAACCCACAGTATCTCTGAGGTCTGTCTGCACCTTTTTCAGAGACACAATGTAACCTCAGGTTTTGCTGTGTGATATTTTTTTCCCACATCATGTATATGTTAAGATACTAAGATCTAGCTCTTTGTGATTTTTTTTTTTAAGATTGGCACCTGAGCTAATAACACATGTTGCCAATCTTTTTTTTTTTTTCTCCCCAAAGCTCCCCAGTACATAGTTGTATATTCTAGTTGTAGGTCCTTCTGGCTCTGCTATGTGGGACGCTGGCTGAGCATGGCCTGATGAGCAGTGCTAGGTCTGTGCCCAGGATCCGAACTAGCAAAACCCTGGGCCACCAAAGCGGAGCACATGAACCCAACCACTTGGCCATGGGGCGGCCCGGGCTCTTTGTGATTTAGAAACCCCAAATAACAGCAGTTTAAACAAGACAGAAGTTTATTTCTCGTACACATCAATGTAGGTACCCAGGACTAGTTTTATGACTTCACAGTCATCAATGACCCAGGTTTCCACTTTTTTGTGGTTCTGCGTGTGCCATCTCCAACTGGCCAAAGTGGCTGCTCCAGCTCCAGTCATTATGCTCACATTCTAGCCAGAAGGAAGAGGAAAAATGTCCTTTAAGAATTCCTCAGAAGTTGCTCACACCATTTTTGTTTACATCCTAATGACCAGTACTTGGACACACAGTCACCCATAACTACCATGCTACTTAGTACTGGGAGATGTGATCCTGAGTTGAGGTGACCATATGCTTCACAAAAAGAAAGGGAGAATGGATGTTGCAGGTACAACCAGCAGTCTTTGCTTTAGGCCTCAACATCCACCTTATTTCCAGGAAGACATTTCCCAGGCAGGTTGCTCATTTTCTATAGGGAGCCTTTCTGAGCATGTTAGCCTGGGGCAAAACATTCCAGCCACACTGTGGCTGAACCCAAGGTAGTTGTTTCTGTTCAGTTGGCCATCTTGAACCAGAAGCTTCCCCCAGTGATTTTCAAAGTGCTATGCAATTGCTTTAGGGATTTGATAAGAAAGCAGATATATACTGTCTAAATAACCTTGTTACCCTTTATATCTGTTTTATATTTTGGGTTTCCTGGAGTAAGAATTCACCTGGAAAAAGCTTTACTCTGTGGAGTTGGAAAGCTATTGTCAGTATGCGCTGCAGATAGCAAAGGGTCTCTAGTTGGCAAGTGTGAGAACAAACTCTGCCTGTCCCCTCTGCAGTCCCGGTCCTCTGTGGCCTCCAGAGAGCAGTCCAGCTGAAAGGACCCATCAACTCCACTCCAGTTGTTGTTCTTAAGACTTCCTAGTGCAACACCAGATTCTTGCACAAAGAAAAGCTTCTTCAGCCTTCCTTCTCTATTTGACTTCAAGATAACCAATCAGCCTATAGATTTTATTGCCTGACATGAAACATCTTAAGCCTGTGTACCTCTTAGCTGTACCAGTGCTCACCAAGTTACAGCCAAATACAACACACAGCACAACACAATTCAGATGTGCAGTAACTGTATTTTCTATAACTAATCTCATCTTATTCTATGGCTCTCATTTCTGCTAAGGTAGAGTTTTTTTTGAAAAAAAAATCTTTAATTTTACCAGTTAAAGCTAATCTTTTTTTCCAGTTTAAAATTGTGTTCAACTTTAAATTTCAAATTTAAATTTTAAATTTTAAACTTTAAATTTCATAGCCTTGGTGGCCAAGTGGTTAAGTTTGGCGTGCTCTGCTTTGGCCACCTGTGTTCAATTTCCAGGTGCAGACCACTTGTCTGTGGCCATGCTGTGGTGGCAGCTCACACATAAAAAGAGGAAGACTGGCAACAGATGTTAGCTCAGGCTGAATCTTCCTCAGGAAAAAAAATTGTTTTCTGCTAAATGTTGACTCAATCCAATGACTAAATTTTCCATCAGGAATACATATCATCTGACAATTGGCTCACTTCTACCCCTTCCTTCTCAAGATAGTATTGGGTGTAGGAGACACTTAAGTATCTTAACAGAGGTGAGCAGGAGGCCTCTGTCCCTGTGCTGTCCTCTGGGTTCTTGTTAGACTTTGTTGAGGTTACTTTTCTCCTGTCTAGTTACTGGAAATCCTACAATAGGGTACAGTGAGGTTAAGGTTGGTCTGTCTCATCTGGTCTTTTGGTCATTGTCCTAGTATTCCTCACTACTGTCCAGCAACACTGCCATTTGCCTCTAGTTATAAGGTCCCTTCAGTCTGGGTCTCTGTCTCATCTTATCAGTCCTGGGACTGAAAACTCATTGATGGAATGTTTTCAACAATATATTTCAATTGTGTGCAAGGTACATTATGGTTCTTAAAAGAAAAAGGAAACTCCCTAAAAATATTAAATAATATCAGCTCACTACTGTTCATAACAAACAAGCAGTATCAACAAAAGATTGCAAATTCCAAGCATGATAAAATTTGTTTACCAAATAGAGAACTTATAATCCTATAAACACACAAAAAAGACCTTGACCTATTACCTCACATCACATACAAAAAATTCAAAATGGGTCATAGAATTAAATGTAAATGGTAAAGCAATAAAGCTTCTAGGCAAAAACAGGAGAATAACTTCGTGTCTTTGGGAGTGGCAAAAATTTCTTAAACAGGATACAAATGTATGAACCATAAAAGAAAAGATGGTTAAGTTGGACTTCACAAAAAATTGCCTTCTCTAGTGTGGAATCATTCCCTCATGAGCAGGGAAAAGGTGATCTGGGCTCCAGTATTTTCAGTGCACTGCACCTAAGACAGAATCTCCATCCTGTGAGTGGTGGCTAGGGGGAAGAAAGGAGCCCTCATCTTTTGACTACACTTGCCAGGGGCTTAGTCTCAGCACCAGGAAGTTGAGAGGAGGATGAGAAATGTTGAATGCGTGCTCCTCTCAGGAAGAAAGTCCTCATTTGGGAGCTTTGGGAAGAGAGAACCTGTGTTCTTGGCTGCAGCCTTCTGGAGTGGAGTCTCTGCCACACTGGGAGCAGGAAGGGAAGGAGGGAGCAGTCTTCATTCAAATACCACATACTCTAGACTTTCTTAGCAAGTTTTCATAGTTTTTCTGGAATAGATGTTTCTTGATCACCTGTTTGCCTTTTGAACCATTTCTAGAGCCTGTAAAAAAATTTTTTTAACTTTTCACTGGGGGTGCAGGTCAGTCATGTTATGCTGGAAATTGGTACCAGGGGTGCAGTTTTGGTCATCAGGAGTCTCTTTTCATTTCTGGTCTGTTTATTTTGCTTTTGAGATCAGCTCTAGTTTTCTGTTTTTTGTTTGTTATATGGCATCTGTTACTACTACTCCATTGGGTTAGAGGTGGTGTGTTAAAGCCTGGACTTTGCTGTGCATTTTTTAATTATTGATGTATAATTGACTTATAACATCATATTAGTTTCAGGTGTACTGCATAATCATTCAGTGTTTGTGTATACAACCATGTGTTATACAACGATGCTTCAGTCAATGACAGACTGCATATATGACCGTGGTACTGTAAGATTAGTGCATACATATAGCCTAGGTGTGTTGTAGGCTATAAAATCTAGGTTTGTTTAAGTACACTCTATGATGTTTGCACAATGACAAAGTCACCTAATAATGCACCTCTCAGGACATATCCCCATCTTTAAACGACACCTGACTGTACTGTGAAATGATCACCACAATAAGTCTACTTGATATCTGTCACTGTACATAGTTACAAAAGTTTTGTTTCTTGTGATGAGAAATTTTAATATCTGCTCTCTCAGCAACTTTCAAATATGCAATACAGTGTTATTAACTATAGTCACTATGCTGTACATTACATCCCTATGATTTATTTATTTTATAACTGGAAGTTTGTACTTTTTTGGTCACCTTCACACATTTTGCTAACTCTCCCACCCCCACCTCTGGCAATCACCAATCTGTACCTATAAGTTGGTTTTGTTTTTTGTTTTCTTTTATATTCCACATATAACTGAGATCATAGAGTATTTGTCTTTCTCTGCATGACATATTTTACTAAGTGTAATTAATGCCCTCAAGGGTCATCCATGTTGTCAAAAATGGCAAGGTTTCATTCTTTTTATGGTTGAATAATATCCCATTGCATATGTATGCCACTTTTTCTTTATCCGTTCATCCACTGATGGGCACTTAGGTTGTTTCCATACCTCGGCTATTGTAAATACTGCTGCAGTGAGCATGTGGATGCATAAATCTTTTTGAGTTAGTGTTTTCATTTTCTTCAGATAAATACCCAGAAGTGGAATTCATAGATCATATGTTAGTTCTATTTTTAATTTTTGAGGAACCTCCATACTGTTTTTCATAGTGATTGATCCAGATTACGTTCTCACCAACAGTTCACATGGGATTCTTTTACTCCACATCTTCACCAACACTTGTTATTTCTTGTCTTTATTTTGATAATAAGCATTCTAAGAGGTGTGAGATATCTCATTGTGGTTTTGATTTGTATTTCCCTGATGATTAGTAATGTTGAACATCTTTTCATATCCCTCTTGGCCAACTCTATGTCATCCTTGGAAAAATGCCTATTTACTACATCATGATAAAGGGAACAATCCAAGAAGAGGATATCACACTTGTGAATATCTATGCACCAAAAACAGGAGCACCTAAATATATAAGGCAATTACTAACAGACAGAAAATGAGAACTAGGCAGTAACACAATGATAGTAGAGGACTTTAACACTCTACTTAGACCAATGGCTAGATTATCCAAACAGAAGATCAGTAAGGAAACATTGGCCTTAAATGACACATTAGACCAAGTGGGCTTAGTAAATATGTGTAGAACATTTGATCCAAAAATAGCAGAATACACATTCTTTTCAAATGTTCATGGAACGTTCTCCAGGATTGATCACATATCAGGCCACAAAAGAAGTCTCAATAAATTTAAGAAGATTGAAGTAATACCAAGCATCTTTTCTGACCACAAAAGTATGAAAGTAGAAATCAACTACAGGAAGAAAATCAGAAAAGCCACAAAAATGTGGAGATTAAGCAAAATGCTACTGAACAATGATGGGGTCAATGAAGAAATCAAAGGAGAATTCAGAAATTACCTAGAGACAACTGAAAATGAGAATACAACAGGTTGAAATCTATGGGATACAGCAAAAGTGGTTCTATGAGGGAAGTTTATAGCAATTCAGGCATACCTCAACAGACAAGAAAAATCTCAAATAACAATCTAACACTGCACCTAAAGGAAATGTAAAAAGAACAACAAACAAAGTTCAAAATCAGCAGAAGGAAAGAAATAATAAAAATCAGAGCAGAAATAAATGAAATAGAGACTTAACAACAATAGAAAAAATTAAGGAAACCAAGAGCTGGTTCTTAAAAAAGATAAACAAAATTGACAAACCCTTAGCTAGACTCACCAAGACAAAAAGAGAGAAGGCTCAAATAAATAAAATCAGAAATGAAAGAGGAGAAATTACAATGGACACCTCAGATATACAAAAATTTATAGGAGTATACTATGAAAAGCTATACACCAACAAATTGGATAATCTAAAAGAAATGGATAAATTCTTAGAATCATACAACCTTCCAAAACAGGATCAAGAAGAAGTAGAGGACTTGAATAGACCAATCACCAGCAAGGAGATCAAAACAGTAATCAAAAACCTCCCAAAAAATGAAAGTCCAGGACCAGATGGCTTCCCTGGTGAATTCTACCAAACATTCAAACAAGACTTAATACCTATCCTTCTCAAACTCTTCCAAAAAATTGAAGAGAAGGGGAGGCTTTCAAACTCATTCTATGAAGCCAACCTTATCCTGATACGAAAACCAGACAAGTACAACACAAAAAAAGAAAATTACAGGCCAATATCACTGATGAACACCAATGCAAAATCCTCAACAAAATACTAGCAAATCAAATACAACAATACATTAAAAAGATCATACATCACAATCAAATGGGTTTCATTACAGGGATGCAGGCATGGGTCAACACCCACAAATCAATCAACATGATACTCCACATTAACAAAATGAATAATAAAAATCACATGATCATCTCAATAGTTGCAGAGAAAGCATTTGACAAGATACATATCCATTTATGATAAAAGCTCTAAATAAAATGGGTATAGAAGGAAAATACCTCAACATAATAAAGGTCATATATGACAAATCCAAAGCTAATATCATTCTCAATGGAGAAAAACTGAAAGCTATTCCTCTAAGAACAGGCACCAGACAAGGATGCCCACTTTCACCACTCTTATTTAACATAGTATGGGAAGTCCTAATGAGAGCAATAAGTCAAGAAAAAGAAATAAAAGGGATCCAAATTGGAAAAGAAGAAGTGAAACCGTCACTATTTGCAGATGACATTATTTTATGGACATAGAAAACCCTAAAGAATCCACTAAAAAACTTTTAGAAATAAGTGAATACAGTCAAGTCACAGGATACAAAATCAACATAGAAAAATCAGTTGCGTTTCTATACACTAACAATGAAGTAGCAGAAAGAGAAATTAAGAATCTCATTTACAATTGCAACAAAAAGAATAAAATACCCAGGAATAAACTTAACCAAAGAGGGGAAAGATCTGTACACCATAAACTATAAAAAAATATTGTTGAAAGAAATTGCAGAAGACACAAAGAAATCAGAAGATATTCTGTGCTTTTCAATTGGAAGAATTAACATAGTTAAAATGTCCATATTTCCTAAAGCAATCTATAGATTCATTGCAATCCCTATCAAAGTCCCAACAAAATTTTCCACAGAAATAAAACAAAAAATCCTAAACTTTATATGGAACAACAAAAGACCCTGAATAGCCAAAGTAATCCTGAGGAAAAAGAACAAAGCTAGAGGTATCATACTTCCTGATTTCAAAATATATTACAAAGCTATAGTAACCAAAACAGCATGGTACTGGCATAAAAACAGACACATAGATCAACAGAACAGAATTTAAAGCCCAGAAACAAACCCACACATATATAGACAGCTAATTTTCAACAAGGGAGCCAAGAGCATACAATGGAGAAAGGAGAGTCTCCTAAATAAGTGGTGTTGGGAAAACTGGACCACCACATGCAAAAGAATGAAGGCAGACCATTATCTTACATCATGCACAAAAATCAATTGAAAATGGATTAAAAACTTGAATGTAAGACCTGAAACCATGAAAATTTTAGAAGAAAACATAGGCATTACACCCTTTGACATTGGTCCTAGCAGCGTATTTTCAAGTACCATGTCTGACTGGGCAAGGGAAACGAAAGAAAAAACAAACAAATGGGACTACATCAAACTAAAAAGCTTCTGCTCAGCAAAGGAAGCTATCAACAAAATGAAAAGACAACCTAACAATTGGGAGAAGATATTTGCACACCATATATCAGATAAAGGGTTAATATCCAAAATATACAAAGAAATCATAGTCTCAACAACTCAATTTAAAAAAAGAGCAAAAGATCTGAGCAGAGATTTCTCTAAAGAAGATATACAGATGGCCAACAAGCACATGAAAAGATGTTCAACATCATTAACTATCAGGGAAATGTAAATCAAAACTACAATGAGATATTGCCTCCCTCCAGTCAGAATGGCTATAATTAACAAGACACAAAACAACAAGTGTTGGAGAAAATGTGGAGAGAAGGGAACTCTGGTACACTGCTGGTGGGAGTGCAAATTGGTGGAGCCACTATGGAAAACAGTATGGAGATTCCTCAGAAAAATAAGAATAGATCTATCACATGATCCAGCTATTCCACTGCTGGGTATTTATCCAAAGAACTTGAAAACACAAATGCATAAAGATACATGCATCCCTATGTTCATTGCAGCATTATTCACAATAGCCAAGACTTGGAAGCAACCTAGGTGCCCATCAAGGGACAAATGGATAAAGAAGATGTAGTATATATACACAATGGAATACTACTTAGCCATAAGAAATAATGAAATCTGGCCATGTGTGACAACATGGATGGACCTTGAGGGTATTGTGCTAAGTGAAATAAGTCAGTGGGAGAAAGTCAAATATCATATGATCTCACTCGTAAATAGAAGATAAAAACAATGACAAGCAAACACATAGCAACAGAGATTGGATTGGTGGTTACCAGAGGGGAAGGGGGAAGGGAGGAGGGCAAAAGGGATGATTAGGCACAAATGTGTGGTGATGGATTGTAATTAGTCTCTGGGTGGTGAACATGATGTAACCTACAGAGAATTCTCTATGTATTATGATGTACACCTGAAAGTTATATAAGGTTATAATCCAATGTTACTGCAATAAAAGAATTTTTAAAGATAACCATAATGTGGAAAAATAAAAAGATTTTACAATTTTAAAAAAATTTAAAAATTCAATTAAAAAAAAGAAAAATGTGAAGAGTGACGTCAGCATCATGGCAGATTGAGCTTGCCTGGAACTCTCTCCCCTCCAACATACAACAAGTAGGAGTAATCATATTCCAACAGAAAATATCCTAACAGCACAGGAATCTGTGGAGAGTCATGGCAGCCAAATGATGGAGGGCAGAGAGGCTGAAGCCCCTCTCAGAGGAGCTGGAATGGGGTAAGAGAAAACTTTGCTCCCTCTCCTAAAGACTGTGGTCACTGCCATGGGAGGCTCGATGAGGGAAGGAGTGGGGGAAGGGTCAAATGTCCACAGGATCACCCAGGATTCCCTAGCGCCCTTGCAGCCTATAGGGAAGCCCTCTAAAGGGGCAAAAGCTTTCGCAAGGGGTGACCTCATCAAGCCAAGACCCCAGGAGACCAGATAGCAAGAGCTGATTGGGAAACCAGGAACTACATGCAAGATAAAGCATTCTCCCCACCTGCACTGTTCCGTGCCATTCTTGGCTGAATGTGGAGGGCTCAGAATACGTGCCTCTCGACCCCCATCCAGTGGTGATAGGCTGTAACTACAAACGAATAATATCACAATGGGCAAAACCCGTAATTCCAGCATCAATCAGTTCATCTAAACTCCAGACCAGAGAGAAAACAAATAGCCAGAATTCTGTCCTGAGGACTCAGACATGAGTGAACTAAACAACAATGAATTCAGAATAGCCATCGTCAAAAAATTCAATGAGGCAAAAGAGAATATAGAGAAACAATTCAGTGAGTTCAGGAGCTACTTCACAAAGAGATTGAAACTATAAAGAAGAATCAATCAGAAATACTAGAGATGAAAGATACAATGGAAGAGATAAAACAAAATACGGATTCCCTGAATGCTCTTGTGGACACCATAGAGGAGCGAATCAGCATAATCAAAGATAGACAAGTTGAATTGCTCCAGACAGAGGAGGAGACAGAATTAAGACTAAAAAGAAATGAAGAAAGTCTCCAAGAAATGTCCGACTCAGTGAGGAAATGCAACATAAGAATTATAGGTATCCAAGAAAGTGAAGAGAAGGAGAATGGAGCAGAATGCGTGCTCAAAGAAATAATAGCAGAGAACTTCCGAAATCAAGAACTTCCGGAATGAGAGGGAAGTGCGTGTGGAGGAAGCTTTCAGATCTCCTAGATTTGTCAGTGTAAAAAGACCTACTGCAAGGCATATAGTAGTAAAACTGGCAAAAATGAATGACAAAGAAAGAATACTCAGGGCAGCAAAGCAGAAGGAAATGACCTACAAAGGTACCCATATCAGACTTTAAGCAGATTTCTCTGCAGAAACCTTACAAGCTAGGAGAGAATGGAATGACATATTCAAAACTTTAAAAGATAAAAATCTTCAGCCAAGAATACTCTATCCAGCAAAAATATCCTCCAGATATGAGGGAGAAATTAAATCTTTCCAGGACAAACAAAAGCTAAGGGACTTTGTATACATGAGACCCCCCACCCCCACAAGAAATCCTCAAGAAGGCCCTCATACCTGAAAAAAGAAAAAAAAGTTAGAAAGGGGTCACAAAACGTGGAGTAAGGAGACAAATAGGGAGAATCAGAATAGGATAGCAAATACGCAACTATAGCATTAGGATAAAGGGAAGGAAAACAACAAAAATGTCGATAATCTTGTCACTTTAACCACAAATTCACAACACAAGTTTGAATAAGATATGAGAACAATAACTTAGGAGGGGAGGAGGAAAGGGACTGGATCAGTTTACACTAAGGAAATAAGAGGCCATCAGAAAACGGACTATGTTATGCACGAGATTCTGAATCAAAACTTCAGGGTGGCCACTAAACTAAAAAGCAGAACAGAGACACAAAAAATAAATAAAGAAAAAACTAAGAAACACAGCATAAGAAACTGCAGAAGTCATTGGGTAGACCAAAATACGTAGGATGAGAAACAAAGTAAATGCAGGAAAACCAGAAAACGAGTGACAGAATGAGCGCATTAAGCCCTCATACATCAATAATCACCCTCAATGTATACTGGTTGAACTCTCCAATAAAAAGACACAGAGTGGCAAGATGGATTAAAGAACAAAATCCAACAATTTGTTGCCTCCCGGAAACACAACTCAGCTCCAATGACAAATACAGGCTCAGAGTGAAGGGGTGGAAGACAATACTCCAAGCTAATGACAAACAAAAGAAAGCAGGTGTCACAATACTTATATCAGACAAAGTAGATTTCAAGATAAGGCAGGTAAAGAGAGACAAAGAGGGGCAATATATAATGATCGAAGGGACACTCCATCAAGAAGAAATAGCACTTATAAATATCTATGCACCCAACACAGGAGCACCAAAGTTCATAAAGCAACTATTAACAAACCTAAAAGAAGATATCAAAAATAACACAATAATAGTAGGGAACCTCAACACCCCACTCACATCATTGGACAGATCATCCAGACAGAAAATCAACAAGGAAATAGTGGAATTAAATGAAAAGCTAAAACAGTTGGACTTAATAGACATATATAGAACACTCCATCCCAAAACAGCAGAATATACATTCTTATCAAGTGCACATGGAACATTCTCAAGGATAGACCATATGTTGGGAAACAAGGAAAGCCTCTATAAATTTTAAAAAACTGAAATAATAACAAGCGTCTTCTCTGGTCATAATGTTATAAAGCTAGAAATTAATTACAAGAAAAAGCTGAGAAAGGGACAAAGATGTGGAGACTAAACAATATGCTATTGAACAATCAATGGATCATTGAAGAAATTAAAGAAGAAATCAAAAAATGTCTGGAGACAAATGATAATGATAACATGGCATACCAACTCATATGGGATACAGCAAAAGCTGTATTAAGAGGGAAATTCATCGCAATACAGGCACACCTTAACAAACTAGAAAAATCCCAAATAAGCAATCTCAAATTATGCCTAACTGAATTAGAGAAAGAAGAACAAACAAAGCCCAAAGTCAGCAGAAGGAGAGAAATAATAAAAATCAGAGCAGAAATAAATGCTATTGAAACAAACAAGGCAGTAGAAAGGATCAATGAAACAAAGAGCTGATTCTTTGAGAAGATAAATAAAATTGACAAACTCCTAGCCAGACTTACAAAGAAAAAAAGAGAGAAAGCTCCAATAAACATAATCAGAAATGAAAGGGAGAAATAACAAGAGACTCCACAGAAATGCAATGGATTATAAGAGAATACTACAAAAGACTATATGCTAACACAATGGATAACCTAGAGGAAATGGATAAATTCTTAAACTCTTACAACCTCCCAAAGCTAAGTCAAGAAGAAACAGACAATCTGAACAGACTAATCACAAGAAAAGAGATTGAAACAGCAATCAAAAGCATCCCAAAGAATAAAATCCCATGAGACCAGAAGGCTTTCCTGGGGAATTCTACCAAACTTTCAGAGAGGATTTAATACCTATCCTTTTCAAGCTATTCCAAAAAATTAGGGAGGATGGAACACTTCCTAACACATTCTATGAGGCCATCATCACTCTGACACCAAAGCCTGACAAAGACAGCACAAAAAAGGAGAACTACAGGCCAATATTGCTGATGAACATAGATGCAAAAATTCTCAACAAAACTTTGGCAACCTGAATTCAGCAATACATCAAAAGGATCATACATCACAATCAAGTGGGATTCATACCAGGGACACAGGGTTGGTTCAACATCTGCAAATCAATCAATGTGATACACCACATCAACAAACTGAGAAATAAAAACCACATGATCATCTCAATAGATGCAGAGAAAGCATTTGACAAGATCCAAAAGCCATTTATGATAAAAACTCTTAACAAAATGGGGATAGAAGGAAATTACCTCAACATAATCAAGGCTGTATATGACAAACCCACAGCCAACATCATACTCAATGGGCAAAAACTGAGCGCCATCACCCTGAGAACAGGAACAAGACAAGGATGCCCTCTATCACCACTCTTATTCAACATAGTACTGGAAGTTTTGACCAGAGCAATTAGGCAAGAGAAAGGAATAAAAGCAAACCAAAGAATGAAGAAGTGAAACTCCTGCTGTTTTCAGACAACTTGATCTTATATATAGAAAACCGCAAAGAATCAATTGGAAAACTATTAGAAATAATCAACAACTACAGCAAAGTTGCAGAGTATAAAATCAACTTACACGAATTAGTAGCATTTCTATAATAACAAACTAACAGAAAAACAACTCAAGGATACAATACCATTCACAATTGCAACGAAAAGAATAAAATACCTTGGAGTGAATTTAACTAAGGAAGTGAAAGACCTATACAATGAAAAGTACAAGACTTTCCTGAAAGAAATTGATGCCGACATAAAGAGATAGAAAGACATTCCATGCACATGGATTGGAAGAATAAACATACTTAAAATGTCCATATTACCTAAAGCAATATACAGATTCAGCACAATCCCAATCAGAATCCCAATGACATTCTTTACAGAAATAGAACAAATAATCCTAAAATTCATATGCAGCAACAAAAGACCCTGAATTGCTAAAGCAATCCTGAGAAAAAAGAACAAAGCTGGAGGCATCACAATCCCTGACTTCAAAACATACTACAAAGCTACAGTAATCAAAACAGCATGGTACTGGTATAAAAGCAGGTACACAGATCAATGGAACAGAATTGAAAGCCCAGAAATAAAACCACACATCTAGGGACAGCTAACCTTTGACAAAGGAGCTGAGGGGATAAAATGGAGAAAAGAAAGTCTCTTCAACAAATGGTGCTGGGAGAACTGGACGGCCACATGTAAAAGAATGAAAATTGACCATTCTTTCTCACCATTCACAAAAATAAACTCAAAATGGATCAAAGACCTAAAGGTAAGACCTGAAACCATAAGGCTTCTACAGGAAAATATAAGCAGTACACGCTTTGACATCAGTATTAAAAGGATCTTTTTGGGCACCATGTCTTCTCAGACAAGGGAACAATAGAAAGAATAAACAATTGGGACTTCATCAGACTAAAGAGCTTCTTCAAGGCAAAGGAAAACAGGATTGAAATTAAAAAAACAACCCACCAATAGGGAAAAAATATTTACAAGTCATATATCCAACACAGGGTTAATCTCCATAATATATAAAGAACTCACACAACTTAACAACAAAAAATCAAACAACCCAATCAAAAAATGGGCAGGGGAGATGAACAGACACTTCTCCAAGGAAAGATATACGCATGGCCAATAGGCACATGAAAGGATGTTCATCATCACTGATCATCAGGGAAATGCAAATCAAAACCACACTAAGATATCACCTTATACTCATTAGAATGGCAAAAATAACCAAAACAAAAAGTAACAAATGTTGGAGAGATTGTGGAAAAAAAAGAACCCTCACACACTGATGGTGGGCATGCAAACTGGTGCAGCCACTATGGAAAACAGTATGGAGATTTCTCAAAAAATTAAAAATAGAAATACCATATGACCCAGCCATCCCACTACTGTATGTCTATCCAAAGAACTTGAAATCAGAAATTCCAAAAGTCCCATGCGCCCCTGTGTTCATTGCAGCATTATTCCCAATAGCCAAGACGTGGAAGCAACCTAAGTGCCCATCAACTGATGATTGGATAAAGAAGATATGGTATATATATACAATGGAATACTACTCAGTCATAAAAAAGGATACAATCGTCCCATTCACAACAACTTGGATGGACTGTGAGAGTATTATGTTAAGTGAAATAAGCCAGGTAGAGAAAGACAATCTCTGTATGACTCCACTCATGGGTATAAGTTAAACATGTAGACATTGAGAACGGATTAGTGGCTACCAGGGGGAAAGGGGGGTTTGGGTGGGCAGAAAGGGTGAAGTGGTGTACGTACAACATGACTGACAAACAATAATATACATCTGAAATTCCACAAGGGTGTAAACTATCATAATCTCAATAAAAAGTTAAGAGAAAGAAAAAGAAAAAGAAAAATGCCTATTCAGATCTTCTGCCCAGTTTTTAATCTAATTGTTTATTTTGTCGCTGTTGGGTTGTATGAGCTCTTTACTTTGGATATTAACCTCTTATCAGCTATATCATTTGCAAATGTTTTCTCCGTTTCAGTATGTTGCCTTTTCATTTTGTTGATGGCTTCCTTTGCAGTGCACAAGCTTTTTAGTTTGAGGTAATCCCACTTATTTTTATTTTTGTTGCCTTTGCTTTTGGTGTCAGATCCAAAAAATCATCAATGCCAAGGAGCTTACCATCTATGTTTTCTTCTAGAAACTTTAGGGTTTCAGATCTTAAATTCAAGTCTTTAATCCATTTTGAGTTGATTTTTGTTTATGGTGTAAGATAGTAGTCTACTTTTATTCTTTTGTATGTGGTTGTCCAGTTTACCCAACACCATTTGGTGAAGACTGTCCTTTATTTATGATATACTCTTGGCTCTTTTGTTATAAATTAATTGACCATATGTGTATGGATTTATTTATTGTCTCTCTAATCTGTTCCATTGATCTCTGTGTCTGTTTTTATGACAACATTATATATTTTTTAAATTACTATAGCTTTGTAATATAGTTTGAAATCAGGGAGCATGATGCCTCCAACTTTGTTCTTCTTTTTCAAGATTGCTTTGGCTATTTGGGGTCTTTTGTGATTCCATACAAATTTTAGGATTGTTTGTTCTATTTCTGTGAAAAATGCCTTTGGAATTTTGATAGAGATTGCATTGAATCTGTAGATTGCTTTAGATAGTACGGACATTTTAACAATCTCAATTCTTCCAATCTGGAAGCACAGAATATCTTTCCATTAATTTGTGTCTTCTTCAATTCTTTCATTAATGTCTTATAGTTTTCAGTGTATAGGTCTTTCAACTCCTTGGTTAAACTTATTCCTAGGTATTTTATTCTTTTTGTTGCAATTGTAAATGGAATTTTCTTTCTTTCTTTTTTTTGTTCAGGAAGATTAGCACTGAGCCAATATCTGCTGCCAATCCTCCTCTTTTTTCTGAGGAATGCTGGCCCTGAACTAACATCTGTGCCTATCTTCCACCACTTTCTATGTAGGACACCTACCAAAGCATGGCTTACCAAGTGGTGCCATGTCTGCACCTGGGATCTGAACCGGCGAACCCTGGGCCACCAAAACAGAATGTGTGCACTTAACCACTGAGCCACTGGGCTGGCCCCTAAATGGAATTTTCTTAATTTCTCTTTCTATTTGTTCATTATTAGTGCATAGATATGCAACAGATTTTTGTATATTGATTTTGTACCCTGCAACTTTACTGAATTTATTTGTTAGTTCTAACAGTTTTTTGATCTTTACAATTTTCTATACACAATCATGTCATCTGCAAATAGTAACAGTTTTACTTCTTCCTTTCCAGTTTGGATGCCTTTTATTTCTTTTTCTTGCCGAATTGCTCTGTCTAGGACTTCCAATACTATGTTGAATAAAAGTAGTGAGAGTGTGCATCCCTGTCTTGTTTCTTACTTTATAGGAAAAGCTTTCACTTTTCACCATTGAGTGTGATGTTAGCTGTAAGCTTACCATATATGGCCATTATCATGTTGAGGTACATTCCTTCTATACCAACATTGTTGAGGGTTTTATCATAAATGGATGTTGAATAATTCAAATCGTTTTTCTGCATCTATGACATGATCATATGATTTTTGTCCTACTTTTTGTGAGTGTGGCACATCATGTTCATAGATTTGTAGATGTTGAACCATCCTTGCATTCCTGGAATAAATCCAGTTTGATTATGGTGTAGGATCCTTTTAACATATGCTTGAATTCAGTTTGCTAATATTTTGCTGAGGATTTTTACATCTATGCTCATCAGGGACATTGTCATGTAATTTTCTTTTCTTGTGACATCCTTGTCTGGTTTTGGTATCAGGACAATGCTGGCATCATAAAATAAGTTTTGAAGATTTCGCTCCTTTTCTAATTTTTGGGAGTTTGAGACAGATTGATATTAATTGGTAGAATTCACCAGTGAAGGCATCTGATCCTGGATGTTTGTTTTTTGGGAGGTTTTTGATTATTTATTGATTCAATCTCCTTATTAGTAATTGTTCTACTCAGATTTTCTATTTGTTCCTGAATCAGTCTTGGTAGTTTGTATGTTTCTAGGAATTTATCCATTTCTTCTAGATTGTCAAATTTGTTGGCAAATAGTTGTTCATAGTAATCTCTTATGATCCTTTGTATTTCTGTGATATCAGTTGTAATGTCTATTGTTTGATTTCTGCTTTTAAGTACTTTCTCTTTTTTCTTGGTGAGTCTAACCAACAATTTGTCAATTTTGCTTATCTTTTTAAAGAATCAGTGTTTAGTTTCATTGATCTTTTCTACTGTCTTTTTAGTTTTTGTTTCATTTATTTCCACTCTGATCTTTGTTATTTCCTTCTTTCTACTAATTTTAGCCTTCATTTGTTCTTATTCTATTTCCTTCAAGTGTAAAGTTAGGTTGTTTCTTTGAGATTTTTCTTGTTTCTTGTAGGCATTTATCACTATAAACTTCCCTCCTAGAACCGCTTTTGCTGCATCCCGTAAGTTTTTGTATGTTGTCTTTCCATTTTCATTTGTCTCAAGGTATTTTTTATTTATCTTTTCATTTTTTCGTTTGTCCAATTCGTTATTCAGTTGCATGTTGTTTAATCTCCACATGGTGGATTTCCCAGTTTTCTTCTTGTAATTGATTTCTATTTTCAAACCATTGTGGTTAGAAAAGATGGTTGACATGATTTCAGTCTTTTTAAATTTATTAAGGCTTGTTTTGTGGCCTAACATATGATCTATCCTGGAGAAAGTTCCATGCGCACTTGAGAATATGTATTCTGTTGCTTTTGGATGGAATGTTCTGTATGTATCTGTTAAGTCCATATGATCTAACATGTCATTTAAGGCCAATGTTTCCTTATTGATTTTCTGTCTGAATCATGTATCCATTGATGTAAGTGGAATATTAAAGTCCTCTACTATTACTGTACTGTTGTCTATGTTTCCTTTAGGTCTGTCAATATTTGCTTTAGGTGCCTCAATGTTGGCTGCATAAATATTTACAAATGTTAAATCCTGTTGTTTTTTCTACCTCTGTACATTATGTAATGCCCTTGTCTGTTATTACAGTCTTTGTTTTAAAGCCTATGTTGTCTGATGTAAGTATAGCTACCCTAGCTTTCTTCTGGTTTCTATTTGCATCCCTTCACTTTCAGTCTGTGTTTGTCCTTATATCTGAAGTGAGTCTCTCGTAGGTAGCATATAGATGAGTCTTGTTTTTTATTAATTCAGTTTCTTTATGTCTTTTGATTGGAGAATTTAGCTCATTTACATTTAAAGTCATTATTAATAGGTATGTACTTATTGCCACTTTGTTATTTGTTTTCTAGCTGTTTTGTAGTTGATTTCTGTTCTCTTCTTATTTTGCTCTCTTCCTTTGTGGCTTAATGACTTTCTTTAGTGGTATGCTTCTATTCCTTACTCTTGGTCTTTTGTATATCTGCTGTAGGTTTTTACTTTGTGTTTCCCAATAGCCTTACATATAGCAACTTACAATTATAACAATCTGTTTTAAGTTAATAACAACATAAGTTTGAAATCATTCTAAATCTCTATATTTTTAATCCCTCCCCACATTACATGTTTTCAATGTCACATTTTATGTCTTTTTATCTTGTCTATCCCTTAACTAATTACTATAGTTATTTATTTTATTCTTTTGTCTTTTAACCTTTATACTAGCTTTATAACTGGTTAATCCACTACTTTTACTATATATTTACCATTCCTAGTGAGTTTTATACTTTCATGTGTTTTTTGTTACTTATTAGTGCCCTTTCTTTTCAACTTAAGGAAGTCCCTTTAATGTTACTTGTAAGGCTGGTTTAGTGGTGATGAACTCTTTTAGATTTTACTTATATAGAAAACTTTATCTCTCCTTCAATTCTGAATGATAACTTTGCCTGATAGAGTATTCTTGGTTGGAAGTTTTTTTCTTTCATCACTTTGGATATCTCATGCCACTCCCTTATGGTCTGCAAAGTTTCTGCTGAAAATCTGCTCATAGTCTTATGGGATTCCCTAATATGTAACCAGGTGTTTTTCTCTTGCTGCTTTTAAGATTCTCTCCTCGTCTTTAACTTCTCACATTTTAATTATACTGTGTCTGGGTGTGGATCTCTTTGAGTTCCTCTTATTTGGAACTCTCTGCACTTCCTGGACCTGGATGTCTGTTTCTTTCCCTAGATTGGGGAAGTTTTTAGCCATTCTTTCTTTCTTTCTTTTTTTTTTTTAAAGATTGGCACCTGAGCTAAAAGCTGTTGCCAATCCTCCTCCTCCTCCACTTCTTCCCCTTCTTCCTCTTCCTCTTCCTCTTCTTCTTCTTCCTCTTCCCCTTTCCCTCCTCCTCCTCTTCCTCCTCCTTCTTCTTCTCCTCCTACCCAACCCCCACCCCCAGTACATAGTTGTATATTTTAGTTGTGAGTGCCTCTGGTTGTGCTATGTGGGACACCGCCTCAGCATGGCCTGATGAGTGGTGCCATGTCCATGTCCAGGATCCAAACAGGCAAAACCCTGGGCCACTGAAGCAGAGCATGTGAACTTAACCACTTGGCCATGGGGCTGACCCTTCATTATTTCTTCAAATAAGTTTTCTTCCCCTTTCTCTCTCTCTCTTCCTTCTGGGATCCCTGTAACAAGAATGTTAGCTTGATGCTGTCCCATATGTCCCTTAAGCTATCTTCACTTTTTGCCTTCTGTTTTCTTTTTACTGCTCTGATTGGGTGAGTTTCACTGACCCATCTTTCAGTTCACTGATCCTTTTTTCTTCTTTATCTAGTCTGTTGTTGAATCCCTCTGGTGTATTTTTCAGCCAGTTATTGTATTCTTCAGCTCTGTGACTTCTGTTTGGTACATTCTTATATTTTGTATCTCTTTGCTGACATTCTCATTGTATTCATCCATTCTTCTCCTGAGTTCAGTGAGCATCTTTCTGATCATTACTTTGTTTTGGTGAGCAAGATTGGTCCTGAGCTAACCTCTGTTGCCAATCTTCATCTTTTTGCTGGAAGGAGATTGTCACTGAGCTACCATCTGTGCCAATCTTCTTCTATTTTGTATGTGGGACGCCACAACAACATAGTTTGATGAGCAGTGGGTGGGTCCATGCCCAGGATCCAAACCTGTGAACCCCAGGCCATTGAAGTGGAATGTGTGAACTTTACCATTACACCACTGGGCCGGCCCCTATGATCATTAGTTTTAACTCTTTATCAGGTAAATTACTTATCTCTGTTTCATTCATGTTCTTTTCTCAGGCTTTATCTTGTTCTTTCCTTTGGAACATATTCTTTCATTTCTTCATTTTGTTTGACTCTCTGTGTTGGTTTCTATGCATTAGATGAAACAGCCACTTCTCCCCATCTTGAAGGGGTGGCCTTGTGTAGGAGATGAACCTTATCATTCAACCTTTCCCTAGCTCTTGTTTGTCTCTCAAATCTTTGTGATTGTCCAAGCAGCCTATTTTATTTTTAATAGCTCCCAGTAGTTGAAAATGTGCCAAGACCTGTCAGTGTCCCAAAGGGGAGGATCTCAGTCAACACCTAGATTCAGTTTGATTGGAAACAAGACCCTGAGGCACCAGCTTTTAATGTACTCAAATACACACAGTCCTGTGAAACTACAAGCATGAGCCCCGCTGGCCACCAGAGCCTAGTGATCTGGAGGTTTCCCTTTGGCAGCAGTTGCAAAAATCAGGGCTCCAGACAAGTGCATAAGCTCCTTTCTGGGAGATACCAGCAAGCTGCAACAAGGCAGAGGGAGACCTCAAAGATGGTGTCCCTCAGCCTATGTTCCCTGAGAGCACCTCCACAAGCCTCTAGATGTGTGCCAAACCTGAAGCCCACCCCTCAGGCTGAAGCTCCAAGACAAGCAAATAGGCCTCTTTTGCAGAAACATTGGGTTGTGTTTCAGTTTACTGCCTGTGTAGTGTCTGGTAGCCTACCAAGAACTGTCTTTTTGAATGTTACAGTCCCATGGGACCCAGGAGCACAGGCCCCCTTGGCCACCAGAGCCAGGCAATCTAGAGACATCCTCTAGGCAGCAGCCCCAAAGACTGGAGCACTAGAAGTAAAAACCAAGTCACCAGAGGTGTTGAAAAGCTCCCCTCTGAGAGATACTGGTGCTCTTGAGTGCAGCAGCAGGAGAGCGGGAAGATAGCACCTGTCCTCTGAGGTTTCTGGGAAGGATTATAGTCAGCCCTGAGGTGTGTGTTTAATTAGGAACCTGCCCCTCGTGCCGCAGCTGAGATGATAAACCAATAAGTCTCTTTGACAGAAAGATTGAGCTTCTGGGTCTGTTGCCTCTTTCTGTGCCCTGGGAGTCATAGCTGTTTAAGAATTCTTTCTCCATTGGTTATGGTCCTGAGGGATCCACGACCGTATGCATCTTTGGCCACCAGAGCCAGGTGATGTACAAGTGTCCCACAGCAGCAGCCACAAATATCAGGGCATCAGACACTGGCATAAACTCCTTTCTCAGAGACATCAGTGAGCTGGAGTGAGACAGAAGGAGAGCACAGGTTGCTTCCACCAGCTTCCATTCCCTGAGAGCCCCTCCATAGGCCTCTCAATGTGTGCCCAACCAGAAGCCTTCCTCTCAGGCCAAAGCTCCTGGTCAAGCAGACAGGCCCCTTTCCCAGAAAGACTGGGAGTGTGTTTCTCTCTACTGTCTGTGCAGTGCTCTGGAGCGGTTGTTTGCCAAGAACTGTTGCTCCAATTGTTGTCCCATAGGACCCAGGAATGCAAGCCCCCAGCCTCCTGAGCCAGGTGATTAAGAGGTGTCCCCTAGGTGGCAGCCACAAAAACTGGGGCAGCAGAGGCATGCAAAAGTTCCCCTCCAGGAGATACTGCACTTTGGAGTGTGGCAGAGGGAGGGTGTACAAATGGTGCCCACTGGCTGGAGCGAGGAAGAGGGGGATTGTAAAGGTGGCACCCACTGGAAAGAAAAGAAAGATGTCACCTGCAGGCTGGAGAGAGGCAGAGGGAGAGCATAAAGATGGTGCCCTTTTGGGGAGGCCTAGGGTTTGAGGAAACAACAAAAAAGATAGCACCCTCCAGCCTCCATCCCCGGGAGTATTCTAGCAGGCCCACAGATTTGTGTTGCGTTAGATGCTTGCCCCTCAGACCGATGCTTTAAGGTTAGCAAATGAGCCTCTTTCACATAAAGTGTGGATGGGATGAGCTGCTTCTGCACCTAGCCCTGGGACGAGTGAGTCCAAGTACGCGAACCTTTAAGAGCCATCTCTCAGATTTCTATGGCCTTGTGGGTCTCTTGGACAGAGCACTGTTGGTCTTCAAAGCTAGATGTTTTGGCGGCCCCTCCCTCAGGTGGAGGCCTTAAAAGCTGGGGTGCATGATGTGGCATTCCACCCCTTAACTCCTCAGGGAGAAGCTCTGGGTTTTGAGTTCCCTTCTGATGGTGGGTTGCTGTGCCAGGGGTAGGTTTGAATGTGAGATTCTTTCTCAGCCTCTTCTATCCACTTTGATGTGGTTTTTTTTTTTTTTTTCTCTTTTGCCCAATGTGTAGTCATGGCTCTGCTAGTTTTTAGGCTTTTATTTCAGAGGAAATTGTTCCATATATGGCTGTAGGGAGGATGGCTGAGGGAGGATGTGAGTTCAGGATCTTCCTATGTTGCCATCTTGAAATGGAAACTTACTGTGCATCTTAGCTACTTACAAAGAATCTGGCACAGAGCCTGGCTTATAGTAGCTGGTTGATAAATGGCAACTAACACTAACTCCCAGATCTTCTTATTCCTAGTCCAGCTCTGCTTCCACTTTCCTACATGGTTCCCCCCATATAGGATACTTCAAGGTCTAAATTCCAACTTGTGGACAGACTCCAGAATGGCTCCCAACATCTCCACCACCTGACATTCATGCTATTCTGTGACCCTTTCCCCTCAAGCATGGGTGGAATGAATGACTTGCTTTTAACCACTAGAATTTACTAAAGGTGATGGAATGTGCATGATTAAATACATGCGATTATGTTCCATACGATTGTAACACTGATCTTTCAAGGAGACTGTCTGTCCCTTGCTGACTTTGAGGAAGCAAGGGGCATTTTGCGAAGACTCATGTGGCTAGAAACAGAGGCCCTGTGTCTGATAGCCTGCAAGGTAATGAATGTTGTCAACAACCATGTGAGCTTGGAAGTGGATCCTTCCTCACTGAGCCTCAGATGAGACCACAGCTCTGGCTACAGCTTCATTGCAGCCTTGTGAGATTCTAAGCAGAGAACCCTGCTAAATCACTGCCAGACATTTGACATGCAGAGACTACGAGATAGTAATAATGTGTCTTGTTTTAAGCTGCCAAGTTCTGGTATTATTGTTATACAGCAATAAGTAACTAAGACAGATTTTTATTCATGCAAATAATTATTACATTATTTTGAAGGGAAAAGGGTTTTTACAAAGTTTTGGATTCTTTAAATTCTACAGAAACAAGAGCTTACTGCTTTACTGATGGTCCTGTTGAAAACATTTCTCAAAGGCAAAGCAGGTAGTTTTTATCATTGTGTGGAATAACAGCTGATGCTGAATATACTGGTCTCATAGTTCCCCCTCAAAATTTAAGAGCTTTCAGGCCTCGTGTTAGGAATATTTATCAATGAAGATTCAACCTACAGCATTTTTTATTGTGGTAAAAAACATAACATAAAATCTACCATCTTAACTGTTTCAAGTATATAGTTCAGTAGTGTTAATTACACTCACATTGTTGTGAAACAGATCTCCGGAACTTTTTCATCTTGTAAAACCAAAACTCTATACCTATTAAACAACTTCTCTTTTCCCCTCCTCTTCGTCCCAAGTAACCACCATTCTACTTTGTTTTTATGAATTTGACCACTTCAGATACCTCATATATGTGGGTTCATACAGTATTTGTCTTTTTGTGATTGTCTTACTTCACTCAGCATAATGTCCTCAAAATTCATCCACGTTGTAGCATGTGACAGGATTTCCTTCCTTTTTAAGGTTGAATACAGCTTTTTAATGTTTTTTGTTATGAAATGTTTCAAGTATAATGAAAAGCATTAAAAAATCTTTGAGGGGCCGACACAGTGGCGCAGCAGTTAAGTGCGCACATTCTGCTTCTCGGCGGCCCGGGGTTCGCCGGTTTGGATCCCGGGTGAGGACATGACACCACTTATCAAAAACCATGCTGTGGTAGGCATCCCACGTATAAAGTAGAGGAAGATGGGCATGGATGTTAGCTCAGGGCCAGTCTTCCTCAGCAAAAAGAGGAGGATTGGCAGTAGTTAGCTCAGGGCTAATCTTCCTCAAAAAAAAATTTTTTTTATAGTAAGAAATGCTAATTATAAACCAACTGAAGCTTTCTTTGACTTAGGAATATATGAAGTGGGATAATAGGGCATTTTGAGTAAGCACATATTAGTAGACAAAACAAGTGATTTATTTTGCCCATTTCCTGGTTGGTAGTTCCAGAACAGCGTTTGGCAGACATGACAAAAATGTAAAATATCTGAAATATACATTATCATCTATATTTAATTAAAAATTAATTCACACTATTTCCACATAGTAACTGCTAAATCAATGATAAAATAGATACCTCTTTATAATGAAATAAAAATATGGTTAAACATAACACAGAAGGAAGATAATATTTTACACAAAGATAATATTTTTATAATAAGCATATGGGGAGTTATGAAGTATTAGGTTTCATTCCTGTTGTTAACTTATACAAATGCAAAATAAAGGTGAGAAAGAATAACCGTTTTGAAATACCACTTCTTATCATACTTTAAAAACATATCTAGCATAAAGTCAAAATGATCTGATAAATCAATGACTTGTCATTTAGCATTCCCAACTATAAATTTTATTGCACTTATGGCTATAGTAATTTCACTGAGCAAGTGTAGAAGAGAATTCTGCAAGCTCTTCTCTCTTTTCTACTTTTCTCTCATTCCAACTCATTCCATTCTTCCCTTACTATATTTCTTTCCTTTCCAAACAGATCCATAGAGAATTTTTTCTGGAGGAATTAAATCACTTCCCAGGATTAATTTAGAAATGCACAGATTCAATAAAAAATAATGTTAAAAGATGAACTTTAAATATTTTAGAAGACAAAGAACCCAAATGTGAAATCCTATAACTAATTTCATTTAGTTTATTGGATCAATTTATTTTTATTTTGACTTTCTATTTTAGTGTCTATTCTAATACAACATATTTATGCAGATTTAGCACATAGATCATCACTAAGCTGAAGGAATAAAGTCAACTGTTGCCTTATATTGAATGCTATGTAATTTTATAGGTTAGATTAGATGGAGAGTCCAATTCTCATAAAAATTTTTTACAGTTTGTTGTTGTTGTTGTTTGAGGAAGATTAGGCCCGAGCTAACCTCTGTACCAGTCTTCCTCTACTTTGTATGCTGGCTGCCTCCACAGCATGGCTGATAAGTGGAGTAGGTCCGCACCCAGGATCGAACACAGACTGCCAAAGCGAAGTGTGTGGAACTTTAACCACTTGGCTGTGGGGCTGGCCCCCTCTTACAGTTTTTTAAATGGTCTGCATAGAATTTTTAGAAATTATTTCAACCATGTCTTAAAACACTTGGTTCATGATTATACTGGCTAACTAAAGTATATTCTTTAAAAATAAAATATGTTATTTGGCAGGCAGCTGGCTACCTGGACATTGATGGTTTTTATGTAAAGAAATAATGCAAGAGATTTTCTAAGGTGGGCTCTCCTCTCCAAGCTTTTACTCTTTGAAAAATGCATGAGTACTTTCCTTTGGAAATCATGTAGTCTACATGTATTTTATAAAAATCACAGAATGTAGGAACATGGACAATCTGAGAACATCAGAAACCACGATGTTTGACATCATATGGTTTAAAATAGTTCATTATACAAAGCTTCTCGCAGATTTCCTATAGATTGCTCAATATTCTAATTGTCTTTGTTGTCTTCTTTCAATGACAGCCCTTCAAACAACTGTGTTCATTAACTGCCCAGTAGATGAATAACTACAGTAGGTATTTGGAGAGACTATAGTTATAAAGGGACACAATATTATACTGCAAGGCCTTCAAGGTCTTTATAATCTATTATCAGGCAGTGATAGGAAGGATGTAATAAATATTACTTTCCTTGGCACAGAGGACACTGGAACACATTCCGTTTCCTTAGTGTCTGTGTGTATCAATGTAATGGAAATAAGAGAAGTAGCAGAAACTGTGGAATAAAGAGCTGTGGAACAGAGATTGCTTGAGTGAGTTCTGAACATAATTTTGGGAGAAAGATGGTTTCTGGTTGGGAAAAATGGCAGGCATGTGGCTTGAGCCAACAGGATGATGGGCAGTTGCCTGAACATGGAGCCATTGGGTATAGGTTCTGAAAGCATACGATTGGAAGTTTGAATCTGATATTTGAAAAACCACTATAGCAGGGATATGATTAAAGTTATACTTCAGGAGACTGTTTTTTGTGGCTATGATTAAGATAAATTGGATGAGGAAGAGGGTATGGGAGAGGAAGCTGGTACAACGGTGGGTATTAAAAGCAATTAAGACCTGGACTTAGGCTACACCAACACAATTACATTGAAATTTTCAGATGACCCTCAGGGGGCTATGTGAGTCCATTCAACTTAACATCCAAATGTTGTATTTAAAAATCCTTAGGGAAAAGATTTCTGAACATTTTGCTTGTTGTCATAGATACTTCAAGACTGAAAGAAGAAAAAAAAATAATTCAAAGGGAACACGAGATGGCAGCAGTTATACCATATACAGAGAAATATTGAGGAAAGAAAAACATTCGAAATTATTTTTAAAAGAAAAAATATGTAGCACTTTATTCTTTATGTGCTGTATTCCTTTTCAGTTCAGAGATTACTCAGTCATTGGTTTCATGCCTCACAGCACATCTGAGGTTCATTCTGACTATAGTAAAAATCCTACTTCATTACATGTGATTATTTCCTAAAATAAAGCTGTTGCTGTTTTCTGCAGATTACTGTTCCTCTGTGTTATCTGAGGCAGAAGAGTTCTGGATGGTGCAAATTCGTTTTAAATGTTCCAGCATTGCTTTTTCATCCTCTTCTAGTCTTTCATCCTTCCTCAGTTCCCACCTAAAAGAAAAATTACATTTTAGTGTTTTTTTAACTTCCAAACTACTGTCAACACTCAGTTATTCAAGGCTTGAGTATGTGTAGTCGCTGGTTTATTGAGGCGTGTGTTTCTCCTTGTTTATTCTTGTGCTGACTGCCTCTCGAGCAACACAATTCACTGGCACTGCTCCTGCAGAGCGGGCCAGGAGAATGGGAGAGGAAGGTAGTGCAAGCCAGCTCCACTCCAGGATAAAGTTTTAAAGTATTGTTTTAAATGAGGTTTCTGTATTTCTAGATTATAAAAATTCATAAGGCTTATTAGGATACTGTTGTTGTAAGTGCCCTTGAGTCGATTCCAATTGACTCTTGACGACCCTGGGTACAGCAGAGCAGAGCCCTGCCCAGTCTTTCTGTGCCATCCTCTCGCTTTCCGGGCATTGTGATATGCTCCACTGCTAGTCATAGGGTTTTTGGGGCCAATTTTTTCAGAACTGGGTTGCCAGGTCCTTCTTCCTGGTTTGTCTTAGTCTAGAAGCTGCGCTGAAACCTGTCTACCATCGGTGGCACTGATGGTATGTGACACACGGGTGGCGTAGATTTCAGCATCCGAAAAACATGCAGCTGCCACAGTTTGACAACCAACACACCAGTGGTGTGGGTCCCTGACCAGGAAGCAAACCCAGGCTGAGGTAGGAAAGTGTCGAATATTAACCAGTGGACCACCTATCTAGATATACGTGCATATAAATAAAATCTAGAATTAGCAAGTAATATGCAGATAATTTTCATAGTATTTTTCCCTCACTGGTCAACATAGCAGTGGCTTTCAGTTGCAGACAGGTTTGCCAGGAAGACTTTAGCAGCAAGAAGAATATCAAGCTAAATCGAATATACCTTAAAGACAGATCAGTCCATTCCCAGAAATAAGATCAGATTTGAAGTAATCAAGTTATATCACCCAAGAAAAGTAGCCAATTGTTAAGCAAGGTTCCATATAGCATTTGCTTAAGGAAAAGAGTCAACACTTTCTAATTCTGGGTGATTGGGAGATATAGAACAAAATGTTAGAATATGGAACTATATATGTATATAATCTTGCAAAGTCAATATTATCACAATAACCCAAGTACAGTTAATCCTTTCTTCTCTTCTTCGTCTCTCAAATGTGCCACCTCCCCAGACTGGTCCAGCACTCCAACAGGGAATTGTCTGCATAGATTTCCTCTCTTTTCCTCACTCCTATTTCTGCCAACCCCTAAGCCATCCACCCTGATACGCTGTCACAAAAGGATTTTAAAACCAATGTTGATACATCCTAAAAAACCCTCTGTTGTAAGGGCTTCAAGGGGATAGGATTTCTAACCACAAACAAGTAGCTGTTCGCTGAACGTCTTCCAGAAGCCCCCTATTTCATTATAGTCAGAACTCCTGGATAACAAACAGCCTGTCAGACATGAGGAAAGCATACCAAGTTTGGGGTGAGATTTTTCTGGTTTTGTTTGAGCGCTGAAAAGAAAGCACGGGCACTGCATTTCCTTAGAAGCCTGCTAGTAGGATCCTGGTTCCCACACAGCTTTCCTTGTTGGAGCACTGTGTTCAACATGCCCCGGCCAGCCCGGGGAGGTGGCATGTATAACACAAGAGGGAAGAGAAGAGTGGAGAATTAGGGGAGACCATCTGAGAGATTAGACCTGGGTTTAATTTACATTTCTTCTTCAGCTGCTGCCTTGGATTCAACTCATTTCCTAGCACCAACCTTGGCTGGATCTAAAAACTACTATTTTGGGCCATCTGAGTTTCTCCATACGTTCCCATGTGGTCAGAGTTAGGTCATTGGTTATACAGGTTTTAATGACAACTTGAAGGATAGAGATTTTTCACCACCATGCTGTTCAAAGCAATGTCATAAGGGGCAATACTCCTAAAATCAGTATTTTGGGTTTTAAAAGTTAGCCTATGAAGTTACCTTATACTGCTTTCATGGAATTTTAAAGATAAAACACTGACACCCACCATTTTATATAGTTAAACTTAGGCATCATATTAATTTGCATGTCAAATTGAACTCCTTCCAAGCAGGAAAATAAACATTGGAAAATGCTTATATAGCACTAACTATGGGTTAAGCATTGTTTTAAACACTTGATAGATTACTCTTTAAATCCTTGCTACAAAATGTTATTATTCCCATTCTATAAAGGAGTAAACTGAGGCCAGAATGTTAATGTTACTTGTCCAGGTATCTTTGGATTAAATTCAGAGAGTCAGGCTCTGGAGTCTGGGCTTGTAAATGCAACACCAACCATGGTTTTAAAACCATTTTACAGGTGTCATTAATTACTGTTAAAAATAATTTAAATATTTCATTTCCTGAAAAACGTTACCTGAATTGGTCTAGATATTGATAAAAAGAACTTTCTAAAATTCATATAAATATTCTTAAGGAAATCCAAACATGAAAAATTAGGTTTGCCTTTTTTCTCCCACAAAAAGGTGTTAATACATACTGTACTGAGTAAATGAATCATTTTATGAATGTATATCAAGAGAACAAAATATGCAATGTGCACTTAAATATTTTGATCATTGTCTCTACTTGTGAAAATTGAAAGCACACACTATCTGCTTCATTAAAAAATCTGTGTAATTAATATAATTTAAATGAATTGTATACTTAATAGAATCTAAGATAAGGATTTTTGAAGCTTCATGACAATTATAGGCACTTCACAGTATAGTCGAGCTGTTAGTAATTAAGGATATTAGGCAAAGTTATTTACCTACCACAAACTTCTTATATTTGCTTTGTGCTTATTAACAAGAAATCATTTCATTAGACAATAAGAAATTACGCAAAGATAGGAGAAAAAATATTAGAACCACATTTTCCCTAACAATTTTATTTTTATTGAATAAATGCATTAGGGACTTGAAATGTGTATTTTTCACAAATGTTGTCATATTTCATATCTATAGGTTCTTAAGAGAAGTTTCTCTCTAATTCCATCATAGAGTTTTGGGCTTTGTTAACACAGTATAAAAACAAATCAATTCTATCAAAAAACTATTGGAAGAGAAAATAATCTATCACTTGGTAGAACACAATTGACTGGGCAATCTGTTTAAAATGTTTATCCCTAGTTTCTTCTAATATATTTAAAATCTGTAGTAGAAGCATGTCCCTACAGAAACCAAAAAATTTTGGAACCAGCATATTCTAGTTTTCCCTAAAAAACATTATGAATTGATATTTTTGTCTTTCCTGACTTTGGGAGCCTACTCTTTCATTATTGCTAAACTCCCGCCCTGTCTACTGTAGAAAAAGCTGCCACCTGACCACCCCTCCAGCTGGTGGCAGTGGGTATGTTGTGTCATAGACACTGATGAGCAGCAAAATCCCACGAGACCCCAGTGATCTGTACCATAATCTTAACTATCTTCTTGAATCTGCTCCATCTGTATGGCTTCTGGGTGGGGGAGCTTGGCCTACCCTTGACTAGAGGTCCCTTTACCTATCCAAACACAACAGGGACCCTAAAACCTGGGCTGAGATGCTCGAACAGAACCAGCAGTCACAACTTTGCTCACCACCACTGCTCAGATTGACTTGGGGGTTCTCAGCCTTGGTAGGTCTTCGTGGATTTACACATACACTCAGACCTGGACCAGAGGTATCTGCCTGCTCCTTTGTATGTTATAGGAATGTTAGCTAATATTTTACATGTACCAGACCATGGGCAAAGAGCTTTCTCTTTCCGCTCACCTCAGTGAACAGTGGTGGGTTTGGGTATCTAAAATGAGATTTGAGGGGTACAAAATAAAAACAGTCATTGGTCAGTGAGTAACTATTCCAGTGATCAGTTTGATAGACTTTTATTTTGGGGGGCTTTGTGGATAGCTGTGTGTCTGAGCCAACCAGGAGAGCCACGCTTGGGGAGTGGTTAAGCATAAAGTATGCCCTTGGTAGTGGGGTCTAGATTGTCACAGAAGCAAGCCCTGGGGCACTCTTACTGCAGGAAAGAGCAACCAACACCAGACAGATGAGGAGTGTGAGAAGTTCTCAGAGGCATTTACTATGCCCTCTGCTAGGAGAAAACATCTAAAATCTGTGAACTCAGCAGTATCCTGAATAAGAGTGCAGGAATCACTCTGCCTTTGGGTTGAAGCCACATTCTCTTCTTAGTTGAGTCACCTCAGGCAAGTTTCTTAATCTCTCTGAGCCTCAGGGTTCTCATCTATAAAATGGGGTCAGAATGTTTTGCTTGGAACATGGCCATGCTCATTTATTTATGAACAGCCTATGACTGATTTCACTCTATAATGCAGAGTTTAGTAGCTGTGACTGAGACCGACTAAGAACATATGCCCCACAAACCCTAAACTTTTTACCAATTAGACTTTTACAGAGAATGTTTGCCTATCGCTACTCTAGTGCTGCTCTAGAACCGTGGTTCTTAACTGGGGTGACACTGCCTCCCAATGGGGAAATGTGGAGAGTATTTTTTGGTTGATACTGTTTAGAGAGTGCTTACAGGACCCAGGGAACAGAGATGGTAACTATCTTTAATATGCAACAATACCAAACAATGAAGAGTTGTCTTCTCAAAATGTCAATAGCATCCCTGCTAGGAATGTTCTCTAGAATCTCCAAAATAATGTTGAAGCGTCCCTATCTAATTTGCAATTTTAATTGAAATGGCTTTAGTGTTTCACTGCTTAGAATATTATTTGCTGAAGAGTGGGGATTTAGAAGCCAGGTGCTGGATTTGAATCTCTTATAAGGTGTGTGGCCTTGGGCAAGCCAGATAAACTATGCCTCAGTTTCCTTACCTATAAAATGGGAATAATAATTGCCTGCTTCATAGAGTTGTAGTGAGGATGAAACGACTAAGTACTATATATAAAACACATAAAATAGTGCATGGTTCATAGCAAACACTCAATGAGTGATAACTAATATTATTATTATCATTATTATTTGGAATATTGGTTCAGGTTGCAGATAGCCGAAAACCTGACTGTGGTTGCTTAAACAAACAGGGGGTTATTTTTCTCACATTACAAGAAATCCAGAGGTGAGTGACTGCAGCTGTGTTAAATAGCTTGACAACAGCAGGACTGATGTCTCTGGTTCTCTTGTCCTTTACTTCATGGTTCCAAGATGGTTGTTGCAGCTTCAGCACCTTGTCCTTGTTTTTAGGCAGGAAAAAAGAGGAAGGGGCACACCAGTTGCACTGGTCCCATTTTATCAGGGAAATAAAATCTTCTCCAGATTCATGCTAGCAGACACTGGAACCATACTGTCTAGGTCTGAATCCTGACTCTGCCTATTACTAGCTGTGAGATATTGGGCAAGTTTTATAACCTCTCTGTGCCTCAGTTTTCTCAACTGCAAAATAAGGGATGCTAAGGGTATACATCTTAACCGTTATTGTAAAGAGTAAGTGAGCTATGAATTCATAAAATGTTGCCATTATTTTATAAGACTCTACTTGTATCAAGTGGCTTCCCCAGAGCTTCTACCTTGATGCTGCTTCTCCTGCCCTGTGCCCTTCACATGGTTTTATCTGACAAATTCTCTTTCTTAGAAACATGTGGGTAAAATGAAGTTGCTGAGTGGTTCCACTCAGTGGTCAGTTACACATTTCTAGGATCATGTTGTCATTCCCTCTTCTCTTTCACGGAGAGACGTTTTATGCTGCCTCACTCTGTTCAGCCTAGCACGGCCAAAGCTGTTTCTGTTTTCTTACAATCCCATTGTTGTATTTTTCAAATACAATCTGTAATGATGGCATTCGATCATATTATTGGCAGTTCTCCTGAAACACCGATAAAACACTTGGAGATAAAAATACGACTTGAAATAAGCCTCCTGATTTAGTGTTATTATTAAACATTTATGTAGTACTTTATGTTTGCAAAGTGCTTTACAATTATTTATTAGTTAATTGTACTGTTAAACAACATTAACCATCTGGCCAAATTAATGATTTCAAATTGTCCTACCAGTTGGTAGCTGAGGAGTGGAAAGTGAAGTCATACTGGATTTTATGCTCCTCGAACAAACCTTTTTGTCCTGTCCTTCACTGCTCCTCTGCACAACATGGTGCAAGCTCCCTCCTTCAAAGGGACGTTCAACTCAGGGGAAAAGGAGGTCTCTTCTCTTCTTCCTGTGCTCCTGTAAACGTGGGCTTTCCTCAGGATTAGTCCTAGGCCATCTTCTCTTCGCCCCTGGAGAGCCCCACATCTACTCTCGTGGATTCAGCTGTTGTCTCCATATCTGTAATGCGTCTGTCTCCCAAACTCTAATTCAGTATCCTTAAACTTCATTTTTGTCCCAAGTTCTCTAAACCCAACTTTATGATGGTCATTTTCACTCCTGCTTCGATTATATTCATCATTCATACATATATTTGTTCATACATATATATTTAAATTATTCAAACTCACCATTACCTGCACACGCAGTGACGGAAGGTCTGACTTTACAAAGCACTTTATGCCTCCACTCCCGATCTTGTCCACACAGTCAGTCACCAGTTCAGGGAGAACTTACTCTGCAATCATTTCTCACATTCATCGCCCTGCCATCAGTCCACATTTCAGGTGCTGTGATATTGTGATTTATAATAAGAAATGCATATTTGATCTTTATCGCAGTTTCTGGCACAGAGCTCCTAAAACTCTTGGAATGTCCTGTGATGAGAGCTATAAGGTGTCTTTTGTTATGTTAATAAGGTGACTTTTGGAAAGCACCTCAGGTTGGGGGCTGGTTACCAGTGGAGCCAACCATGTGATCAGAGGGCTGAAACTTTCATTCTCACCCTCTACCTGGGGGAGGGACAGAGGCTGGAGATTGTGTTCAGTCACCAACGGCCAATGAATTAATCAATCATTCTTATGTACTGAAGCCTCCATAAATACCCAAAATGACAGGGTTCAGAGAGTTTCTGCGTTGGTGAGCAAGTGGAGATTTGGGGAGAGTGACATGCTGGGAGAGGGCATGGAAGCTCTGTCCTGTCCCCATACCTTGCCCTATGCATCTCTTCCATCTGGCTGTTACTGAGTTATATTCTTCTGTAATAAACCAGTAACCTAGTAAGTAAAATGTTTCTTTGAGCTCTGTTGAGCTGCTCTAGCAAATTAATTGAACTCAAGGAGGGGGTCAATGGAACCTCCAATGTATAGCCAGGTTGGTTAGAAGCACAAGTGACAACTTGGACTTGAGATTGGCATCTGAAGTGAGGGCACAGTCTTGTGGGACTGAGCCTTCAACCTGTGGGATCTGATGCCATCCACAGGTAGATAGTCTCAGAATTGAGTTGAATTGTAGGACACCCAGCTGGTGTCAGAGAATTGCTTGGTGGTGTGGGAAGAACCCCCTCCTACATTGAAATTGTGTGCAGAATGACGGGTGCTCATGATTTCATTGCCTGAACAGTGCATACAAGTGAGCTCAAGCCTCACACCACTGCTAGACCAAACCTGCAATGACTGTCCTGCCTAGAGAGTTTATAGTCTTAATGTTCTAGCTTGGTAGTAATTCTGTTTAGCTACCACTATCTGTCCTCAGGGAGAAAATTATTTTCCTTATTGTCTTCTGCCTTATGTTTTCCCGTGTTTGCATGTCTGCTTTTGCTATTCCACTCACCTGAAATGCCTTTCCATATCCTTGAAACCAGCTCATTTTTCAGACTCAGTCCACACTCCACATCTTTTACGAAGTCCTTCCCAACTACTTAACCCTGATATGGTTGCCCTTCTCCTTTGAGTCCTATAGTACCTAATATCAGCACTATTTTGCTCAATTAACCACATATTGCTTTGTTCCATCTCCCCTATTGCGTTCTTGAGCTGTTATTTGATGATTACATTGTTTTTTAAATTTTTCACATGTAGTATTTTTTCATCTATACTTGCAGTTCCTTGAGGAAGACTTTTAATTATCTATAGCTTTTATTCCAAATATTTTATTTGAAAGAACATATTTCAAGTAATAAATAACATAGTGCTTTGTATACTATACTCTGTACACTTTAAGGACTCACAAAATATCTGTTGATAGGGATGTGTTAGAAACTTAAGCATAACTATGTTATTCTTAGGTGGATTGAAGAAACAATAACCTTTAACCACCAGTATCACAATGGGTAGTAGCTGGTATTTCATAAAGGTATTGTTAAATTGTTATTTGTATGAATAATAACAGCAAAGGTCCTTAGAGCCTTAAAATTAGTCTCCTTGTCCTTAGTTTCTACATCATTAGTTGATTCGTACAGTCTTAAATTCAATGATCATACCAAAAGATAACAACAACTTCCTGCAAGTTCATTCATTTACTAACCATCCCCACATCGTTTTTAAGAATGAGATGATAGCATAAGGAAAATAAGATATTCAGTAACTTCATGTTATTTGATACTAGACTAGTATTTTTGACCAATGTAAAAAGTTTTAAAACAAGCTTTGGTTACCAAAGTACTTTTTTTAGGTCATAGTCTACACTGGAATGTAGACACCATGATTTATCCCAATAACCTTTTCCTTACTCTGACTTTCTGTACCACTTATACTGAAGTATGTAACTTCATTCCATTGGTCTCATTTGGATCTCTGGTTGTTGATCGCCTTGCTTCTCTCATTAGTTTAGAAGCCCCTCAAAAGTATACAATAGTATTGTAATAAAAGGGTTCCATCATTTTAGTTCTCATGAATTTATCACAGTTAATTCTTAGAAATTATAATTTTGCTTCAGTAAAGCAAAGCCATCAGTAAAACATAATCATTCACTTTTTCATTCTAGTTAATGTAATTAATTGAGAATAAATATTTAGGTTCTTAATTTTTAAAGGATGAGAATATACAACACTAACTAAGCAAACTTAAATCTGTTTTATGACCCAGAAGTCTCTAAGACTAGAACAGCTCTATAGACTATACCAGTTCTTAGGATATGGTGCTGTAGATATAGAAGAAATAGAAGACTGGCCCAAATTAGGAAAGACTCTCGGAAAACTCTGTCTCAATGAGTGGCAATGGTAGGAAATTAATCGTAGTGGACCCCTACATAAGACTGTTATAGGCTGGAATTAGAAGACCTTATAAGTTATCCTGCCTGTTAATAGGCTTTTAGTACATGGAACTTAGGTTTGAGAGATCTGCCTTCCTTTATGGTTTATTTGATAGCTATCTCAATTAGCCACATTTTAGAATAGTTTTACTGTAGATGATTAATTTGTCCATTCATCCAGCAAACATTAATTGAGAGTTGGCTAACTTCAAAACGTGGTGCTAGGTAAAGTAGAAGTGAAAGGAGCTGGGTATGGTCTTGTCCTCAGAGAGCTTATTCAGATTCACAGAGTTCATCATATGGGCTGGAGTGAGTAACAATTTTAAGTCCCATAAAGATTTTGTAGACTATTTCAGTTTAAGTATGACATGTCAGTGGTAAGATAAGGCACTAGTGCCATTTCCTTAGGCTTTATTTTAGCAGTTGTTCATGGGAAAGGCATAATTTAGGCATTTCTTCCTTGACTAGTGAAGCAATCTGAGGTTGCCTTAAGGAATAATTCATATCCTTTCTCACTCATTGGAAAGATAGCAACATTAATGACAGAAAAACACCCTGATTTTTTTTTTTTTAAAGATTTTATTTTTTCCTTTTTCTCCCCAAAGCCCCCCAGTACATAGTTGTATATTCTTCGTTGTGGGTCCCTCTAGTTGTGGCATGTGGGATGCTGCCTCAGCGTGGCTTGATGAGCAGTGCCATGTCCGCGCCCAGGATTCGAACCAACGAAACACTGGGCCGCTTGCAGCGGAGCGCGCGAACTTAACCACTCGGCCACGGGGCCAGCCCCCCCTGATTTTTTTTTTGAGTAGTGAAGTCACCATCAAATTCTATGGTAAATTGGAAACTATAGAATTTGATGTTTTTCTTCAAAGACATTTCTATGGGAAGATGATTCTGAGTAGCACTTGGTCCCAAAGGACAAACTTTAGGGAGAGGACAGATATAAGCCTCTCCTATGTTTGAGAATAACTTCATGAGTATTGTGATTCATGAATAGTTATGAGAAATCTATTATAAACCAGAAAATCAGCTTTGAATCTAATCACCTTGAATACAAATGACACCATATTTTAGTAGCTCTATCTCTTCATCCACATAAACTACAGGATTAGGGTGTTAGTCTCTTCCTTTGGCGACAGGTCTTTACAATACCATACTTAATAGACCAGACCTACCCTCTTTCTGCTACATTCTCCAAGTGATGCAAATCTACAACCACTTTTGCCTCGTGTTTTAAAACTTGAGTTTTAAGATATGGATATAGTTTCAGTTCAACTCCTTTAGCATACATTTAGTGGAAATGGAGAAATCAACATTATTCTTTTCATATAACCTAGACGATTTATTGCTTAGCTTTATCTTCTCTAAAATAGAATAATTTAAAATTTCCTTGTAGGTTGCAATTTTTAACACGTTGAAAGTTTTGCTTTTCTCTGAACTTTATGTTGAATCTCTACAGTAGTTATAGGGGTCCTCCATGGGAGTCACAAGGCCTTACACCGTTTTCCGTAGGCGCATTTGGGAATGGGAGGGTGGCAAAAATCCCACTTTGATAAGGGAGGAGAGAGAGCTTTACAAACCTATTTCTAACTTAATTTAGTTACTCCCTCAAGCTAATAAAGGTATGCTGGTTTGGGGAGAATTCAATAGGAAAAAGGAAAGCATTAAGGAAATTCATTCACAAAAAAAGGTCAAAAACAGTTAAGAATATCATTTATCTGTACTGCTTTATTTTCAAATTTACAGATAGATTGTGATTTTGTTTTAAATATTATTGAGGTTTCCATGAAATGTAAAGCACATTCAACTGTTATAGAAGACTATAAATGGCAGTTACATCTTTGTCTTTGGAAGTTATACAACATGGGCTTTTCTTAAAATAAGCAAAGTGAGTTATTCCAACTCCCCACAAATTATTTTGACCTAATTGAACACTTTAATATCCAGAAAATAAGGTTTATTTATTTTACAGAAACACATCACAATTTCTTAATATAATATTAAGAATCCCTAGAACTCAATTTTATAACATAACATATATAGAAATAAATATTATAGAAAGAAATGGAATAGATAGAAATGTATATTTAAAATATTTAGAGGTAAATACAGTTATGTCTATGAAAATCGATACTCAAAACTATTAAGTATCAACACTTGCCATCAGGAATGAGCAGTTTGGTTGCTTGCTTCAACCAAGAGTTGGTTATATGATTATGATAACCAGCTACCTATGCATTTCAGCCAGCCATTTCTGCAAGAATTCAAATGAATGTTCTTTTGTAAGGTAGTTGATTTCTTCTGCGACTCCTAATGCAGTAAAAGGAATCTTTCCAAGCTCAGGAACAAGCTGCAAAACCCTTAATTTGAATTTACAGCCTTTGGAGACAATCTGCGACACAATCTAACTATCCAAGCAATTTATTTTAATTAATATGATTTGTTCTATATATTTACATAGGAGAGTTATATACCAACAAATGGGACAACTCAGAATGCTTACAGTAACATTTTAAATAGTTATGGCTTAGGGAAAACATAAACGGAAGCATAGCCATCAGTAGTTATGGAGGCTGAACTTTCTGTTACCAGTAAGTCATCCATATCTCTACAGAGACTTCGTTTCTACCACTGGATTTTTAAAAATTGTAAGAGTTTAGATAGAAGGCCAAGGTCATGCTATTTGGCCAGCATTTAGTGCTGATGCAGAAAAAATGCCTTTTGCTAAGAGAAGTGTCAGGACTACTATACATTGCCAGAACCACATTGCTGATTTTTCTGAGAGTAATGTATAACTTAATGAATCAAAAGAAAAAAAATGCGTTTTTTTCTAGTTAAATTAGATATACCTGGAAATGTTCATGAACTTGGCTCTATAGTCATTTGGTGTTTATTCCATTTATAAAACTGTTATGTTGAAAGATATTTAAGTTGTGTCAAGCAATACTACATACTTGCTCTAAAAGTGATACAATGATATAAAAATGATATTTAAAAAGGCCTCTTTTCATCAAGAAGGAAAAGATTACATATTTACAACTGTAAAATTTCCAAACATTCAGTGCATTTTTACTAGCCTGTGTAAAGCTGATGCCAACACAGGCGTCACAGGTTGTTTTGGCAACACAGGTCGGCACAAGGCTAACCATTCCAAGTACTAAGTACTTTGCTTTAATTTACTTAGCCCTCACAGCAACTTAACGAGATGGGTTAACTATTATTATTGCTACAGACCAGGAGTTACTCAAGGTCACACAACTGGTCAGTGATGGAGCCAGTTTTCTAACCCAAGAAGCTGGCTCCAGAGTTAATGCTCTTACCCACGATGGTACATCTACTGCCTCCTATGTCTCTCTGTGTCTGTCTCCTATAAAAACAAGTGAAATGTGAGCTGCTCTTAAGGAGCTCACAGCTTAGTGATACTTTATATCCACTTTGCATATGTCAAAAAATTAATTGATGGGAAAAAACAATCTCTTTGCTCCCCATGTGCCAGGCCAGGATTGGAAGAACTGATTTGAGCATATTTCAGACCCACTTGAGTGGGGATGCCATCATTTCCACAGTGGTGGTAGATTAGGAGTCTCTCAAAATAACTGTCATTGCCTCAGCTCCCTGGGGATGACGGGACCACTTCCTCACTTCCTTTCCTCACCCCTGGGGAACTAGTAAGAAATACTGCTTCCTCTAACTTCATGCTGGGATCGAGGAGGTGGAGAGACACGATAAACAAAATCTTTACCCTCATAGAACTTGCATTTGAATGGATATCAAAGTTATTTCAAGAATATTTTTTATCTCATGGCCCTTCAGTAACCTGTGGTGCCCTCTTTAATAGCTGCACAAAATGTGGAGTATGTCAGTGTCCATATGGTCAATCTTTCCAAGATGCTTGGCTTAATCTCTTCTTGCTGTTTCAGCTTAGGATATTTAACACGAAATCACCACGGCAATATGGGGTTCCCATAGATGAATTTTAAGTTTTAATAATTTATCCTTTTAACTTTTGAGAGTAGCTTTCTAAACATTAAACAAACAAAATCGAAAAACAAAACAAAACAAGGCCAACACTTCAACCAATGTGAGTGCAGGCTTTGGCAAAATGCATGAATGTAACACCAAATCCAAGATAAATTGAAACTCTGGGCACATTTTGCTTGCCTTCTTTCCTTGTTTCTAATTTAATATATGTTTCCCAGAATGGAGTTTGCAAATCTAAGTAAACATATATATATATATTTAAAATGCTTACTTATTCCCTTTTGGGTTCTGTGTCAATTGTGTACATTTCATAAATATAAACATAAGACATATTTGCTAAGGAATTACATTTGTTAATGTGGCAGCCTCATGGCTTAAAGCATAAAAAATTCATACCTTGTCAATTATGAATTGCATTTCCTCCATTTGCATAGAATATGGAACTTGTTTGATTACCGGCTAAAAATGTATATGATGCTATTTAAGATGTGAATATTGCTAAAAAAAAAATCAACCTCTCCATGCCTTAAGAGGTCAAACAACATCGGAAAACTACAATCCTTTTAAATAATAATAATAAAAAATCTGTCCTTTGCTTATTTATTCAGCGTTTTTCTTACTGCATCCAATTACCAACCCTATCAGTCCATTTCCTTTGATTTATCTTTTAATCCAATGAGTGTCATAATAGGAAGGCAGCATGAATACCCTTTAATACTTATGGATTTTTTTCAAACTTAAACATCTTCCTCACTAAGCAGAATTTCTGCACTGACTAACTCCACAGTTATCACCCTAGATGCCCTCTTGCTATTTCATTACAATTTTGTGGATGAACACATCATTGGTATGGTATTTATCTTGATAGATAGTGAAAAAGAAGTCTTGCCCCCAAAAGGTATGCTATGTTTCTAGCCCTTGTTTATGAGGAATCTTCCAGCAACACTCACACTGCAGAGTTGCATGCACTAAATCGTGGCCCAACTCAGAGCATTAGTATTATCCCTATTAAGTCCTGTATATGCTGTCAATTTAATTAGAAACTGGCCTTTTGCTTTATCTTCCCAATTATCTCACCCATCATCTCTCAGACCCTAAAATCATATCATTCTCCAGAAAATAGGTTATTTCTCCAAACACCCTTGTCTCACTACTTCCAGATAACTCTCTGTGACCCTTTTCCCCCTTCAACTGCTTATAGTCATTTTAACATCTGCCATCACAGCTTAAGGGGTGATTATGTCTAATAATGCTTTATTTTTGTGGTGGGTGCACCACAGTTATTGCCATATATGGAAAATTCTGAATGACCTTTCCAGAGCTTTTAGCATCAAAGTAAGTCAAGTACTGTGTTATCTCTTTCTATGACTGCCAGGTGAAGAACACAACACAGCTACCTAATACCCTAAGAGAAGGCCTTACTACTTTGAAGAGCTGTCTTCCTCACCTTCACAGCCCCATAGCACTGCCCTTTATTCCTCTCTTCTGAGTTTATCTCCCTAATTTAAATTCTAACTTCAAGTGTATCAGTTCACTAACACTAAAGTTGACTTCCAAAAGGAGTCCATTTATTGACCAAGTCAAATAACTTCCTTCTATATTTAACTACACAAATATAAGGTTGAATAATTGCCTTTTTTCCTTTTTTTTAGGGAAATAGCTAGGAAGCATTAAAAAATAAAATAAGCAACTGACATTGAGATATTTAGTAAAGAAAATCATTCCAATTTTTTCTATCCTATTTGCCATAACCCATGAATTCGACCAAAATACAGCAAGTCTAATTCAGTTACAGGCAGTTGACATTCAAAGGTTATCCTCATTGATGTCTAAATTTTTGTGATGAGCTCCTGTACTGTATTATAATTCTGTTTCATATCAAATTTGTTAAGTTTTCTTTAGGGTTAAAATCCGTCATTGATCCAGCAAGATGCCGTAGAATCAATAATGTCTATTGATGTTTAATATGCCTAACTTTGTTATAAACTCAGCTCTTAAAAACAAACTCTTTGCCAGCCCTTTCATTTACAGGCAAAAGAGGATTTATACTCAAGAGGATCTTACCTAACAATTTAGAATTATTGTTAAAAAATATAAAAAGCCTCTTGTGGGCCAATTCTTCTTCAACCTTAGCTAGAAGATGAACTCTGCCCAAAAAATACATTGGGAATATAGTACATTAATGACCCAGTGGAATAAACACTTGACAGTCAAAAAGCACTGTATTCGAAAATTATTTTTTCTTAACCTAACCCTGCTTTATACAACAAAAACAGATCCATTACTACTGAGATACGCTGCATCTCTAATTTCGTTTTTACAAAACTTCAACACACCTCCATAGAATCCAGATTAGTTCTCTCAGTAAATAACTATGACATTACCATTATTAGTGTTCCTAGGCAGTGCCCATTTAAAGGCACAACAGGGAAATTACCACACAGTATCCCACACCCAGCAAACACATAAAAACACAAATACACACACACCCATAGATAATAAAATATTGGAAAATGATAAGAATAGTCAAAAAATGCTTTATCTTCAGCTGTGGTTTATCTATTCAGCCAACTTTCTCCAATTTTATGATATCATTTCATTATTTTTAAAATCTAGGAAAATATTAGCACTCAAATATTATGTCAACTCAATTATGAAATGAAACTAAGCTACCAAGCAATAGAGTACTATGAATCCTTAACCTTAAATTATCATATTGAAGCAAAAAAGATTCTAGATAAAAGGCTCAGATTGCATATTGTGAAATATTTCACTTTAACTTGCTCCTAGATTCTGTAGGTTTCTCTTCTGGGTTTTTCTTTTTTTAATAACTCAAATTTTTAATAATTGGAATTTCATTCCCATTCATTTGCTACTAACCTATCATTGCCTGTGGGATCTGAAAATTGAATTGATGAAGTATAACCAACCTTTTTATGGAGAAGAGCCCTTTCTAAAACCACCAAAACTCCTCTAAGCTTTGAAATTCTTGGTGTTGTGTTGTAGAATCCATTAATGCTAGAGAGGAAATTGAAAATAGTAATGCAGGACTGTGGGTACCTACACTTCAAGCCATGAGCCATGATGCTGTCTGTGGTCACATGAGTGGGTGTTGCAGTTTGCTAGGTAATGGTAATTATCTAGTCTAGACTTCTTTCAAAAACTACTAAGCTACTTAGTGAATGTGTCTTAGAAACCATACAAACTTCATAGAACAGATAACTGAACAAAATATTGATATATAGAAATAAATATGTTTTAAATACGTTAGGGGATAATATAGTGAATAGGACAATTATTGCTCCTTTTCTTATGGAACTTACATCTGTGGCAAAGACAAATTTTGGACAAATAACCAAATTGAAAGAATTAATGGCAGTACTGCAAAATATTCAGGTCCTTTATATTTCAATAATTTTTATTTTTTTCTATATATGGAACCTGCATATTTTGATTAGGGTTATTGCTAGAAATTTTATGGTGTGTATGTTGCTATTATTCAGAGAATTTTTTATACTATCTCTTCTGTTTCTTATTGGGATATTGATTTTTTTTATATTTTTCCTGTATTTCATAGTCTTACTGATTTCTGCTTAAGAGGATTTTATGTGGCATTTTTGGGTTTTCTAAGAAATATTCTCTGTAATTACTAACCATTTTATCCTTTTCCTCTCCAGCAGTTAGTCCATTATTTCTGATTTGTGTCTTATTGCACTAGCTGGAAATTCTAGAATAATGTTAAATAAGGAGATTATGAATTCTATGCTCCCTTGACTTTAATAAGAGTTCTAGTTTTATAATTAATATTATATGATGTGATCTGTCTTCTTAGAGATCCCTTTTTTGTGAGAAATCTCTTTTCATCTTTTTTCCTTAAGAGTTTGTTTGTTAGGATTTTTTTTTTCAATTTCTTAATTATGATTTCTGTCTCATTTGGCCAGAGTATGACTTTAATTTCTTTTTTCAAGAACGAAATTTGATGCTATAATTTTTACATTCTTGAATAACTGAGAATTCTGCTGCCGTTACACATAAACAACATCTAGGAGGGCACAAAATTCTTAGGTTACAAGTTTTCTCCTTAAAATGCTATAGACAGGTGGGAATGCAAAATTGTACAGCCACTTTGGGAAGTGTTTTGACAGTTTATTAAGAAATTAAACATACATCTACCATATAACTTAGCTATTCACTCCTAGGTGTCTACCTAAGAGAAATGGAAATTTACATTCACACAAAATCTTAGAAACAAATGTTCATGGCGGCTTTAGTCATAATAGCCCAAAACTGTAAACAACACAGATGTCCTTAAACCACTCCATACAATGGGATACCATCAGCCAGAAGCAGGAACAAACTATTGGTTCACACAAAGAATTGGGTGAATTTTGAATGCAGTTCCCTAAGTGAAAGAAGACAGAGTCAAATGTCTGTATGTTGTGTGATTCCGTTTTACATGAGACTCTTAAAAAAGCAAAGTGCAGGGAGGAACACAGATTAGTGTTTACCAAGCGTTAGGCAACTCTTGCTTTGGGGGGATGATGAAATTGTTCTGCAGGGAACAGTACACATGGTGTACAGTGTGGTGGTGGACACATGACTCTATGCATTTGTCGAAACACATAGAACTATACACCACAAAGAGTGAATTTTACTGTATGTAAACAACAAGAAAATCAATGAGGATGTGGGGGGAAATACAGCATGCAGACTATGACAAGGGAATCTACGTAATTACAAATGAACCGGAACTATACACTGAGGGGGTTGGGGGAGAAAGGAGCTGAGCTAAGAAACTCTGGAAAGCAGCCGTTTGACTGGATACTTGAAGACTAAAGACAAAAAGACCTATTCACAAACGCTGTTCTCTAGTTGGCAATTTGTTTCTCACGGAGGTATGGATTAGGAAATCTAAAACTATTTTTTTAGATTTTTTAATTTCTTTAGATTTCAAAGATATTTTTAGATGCTTTTTAACAATATTTTTATTCATGTTATATACTAGGGTTGAGTTAACAAATAAATAAATTGTAAAAAATGTGAGTTGGGTTTCTCACTGTCAAAGAAAGAAGTTACAAATAAAGGAGGAAGGCTAGAATCAGCTCTGTGGTGTTGGATTAAAATTGGAGATAACAGTATGAACTTATTTTTTTAAATACACATATAAATGATACAGAAATAAATTTCGATGTGTGTGTTTGCATGAGCTAGTATCCATACATGAATTTTTTTAGCTCTGTCCACTGAAAGGGGCTAGAAGTTACCCCAGTAGCAATGAGCAAAGCCAGCACCTAATTCTTGGTTTCTAAATTCCATTCTCTAACGAAAGAAACAGGACTGCTTGGAGAAATAGCTGATTCTAGGGCTGGGGCAGGGAAAACACAATATGAGCCTAGAGCACCAGAAAGTAAGGAGATGATAAATATAAAAAAGCTAGGAGCATATCAAAAGGGCATAGGAGCCAGCCTGGAGAAGTTGCCAATTGCTGAAGTTGGAACATCTTAAGCAATAAGCAAATAACGATAGAACTGGATTATAACCAAATAATAAAATAAATACCCACTAATCCAAACTAATATAAGTAAATAACTGATTAAATAGAGGGGAAGTGACAGCTCTTCCTTAAATAATAATTCCAGTTATATATGAAGGAATGAGGGAAATAGAAATCATCATTAAAACACCACCGTAACAATTGCCACGCGATGCATGCTAAAATTAATTGGTGCAGGTTTATACAAAAAAAGGATATTTGCATTTGACGCAGTGGTTAAGTTCTCACATTCTGCTTCACTGGCCCAGGGTTTGCCAATTCGGATCCTGGGTGTGGACCTATGCACTGCTTATCAAGCCATGCTGTGGCAGGTGTCCCACATATAAAGCAGAGGAAGGTGGGCACGGATGTTAGCTCAGGGCTAATCTTTCTCAAAAAAAAAAAAAGTACCTCTCCCAATATTTAATAATTATAGAGGAAAAATAATAACAACAGTAGAGAATCCTAAGAAACACTGGCTTAACCAAGTGACCAAGAGTAACATCACCAATAATACGACACATTGACATTATTTAATCCCTGATATGATACACTGAGAAGGATGCATAGCCTCTGTGGTTTCCCTTCCCAAAACACATAGCCTTAATCTAATCATGAGAAAACATCAGACAAACCCAAATTGAGGCACAGTCCACAAATAACTGACCAGTACCCTTCAAAAGTGTCAAGGTCATGAAAGACAAAGATTGAAAGACTGCCACAGATTGGAGGAGACTAAGGAGACATGACAACTAAATGCACTATGAGATCCTGGAACAGCAAAGGGACATTAGTAGAAAACTGGTGAAATCTGAAAAAGTCCTGTATTTTAGTTAATAGTAGTGTCCCAAGGTTAATTTCTTAGTTTTGATAAATATTCTTTGGTTATGTAAGATGTTAAACATAAGGGGAATCTAGGTGAAGGGTAAATGGGAACTCTATGTACCATTGTTGCCACTTTTCAGTAAGTCAAAATACAAAAAGATGGCACTACAAAAATGCTGTAGATGTGTCATCATCTCATGGCACTTAATGCTCAGAGACGTTTAAGGCCAGCCTAATTTTTGTCCCTTCTTAGCTAACCTGCTTTATTTTTTTCTTGCCTGGATGCTTTAAATCTATTTTCCTCTTTCTTGAAATTAACTAAGTCTTATATATTTTTAATTTGATTTTCTTTAGTGCCAATGTAAAACCTTTTTCCTCCCCCCCAAATCTTATCCTCTTCCATTTCACTTTGGCCTCTTCTTGTTGCGTCTCATTGTTTCCCTTTTTGGCCTAACAGATTGTTACCAATGTCCTTCTACAGTTTGTTCACAGAGGCCATGCCTTATATCCACTTAGGGTACCATAGGCTGTTCTAACGTTTTGTCTGATCCCCATATTAACCATGTTTCTGTGGTATTTTTTTTTCAGGGTGATTTTCACGTTCCCTTCAGCTGGAGCATATTTTCACAGTACCATTTGGGTTCTTTTGATCATTCATCTTCACAGTGGGAGAGATCAGTCTAGACCACTTCCATCATGTGATTCATGGAAAACTATTGACAGCAGGTTAACTGATTGATTTTGGAGTTGTGAGTTTTCATAAACTTTAGTGTTTCTATAGTTATTTTATCGGGTGGTTGAAAGAGGTTTTATTAGGAGCTGTTAGGTAGAGCCCATTTTAAATCAGAAGCTATCTATCTAAAAATGTTTGCATTTTTGAGTCACTAATTTTAGCAATATCTTCCAAGATATTTCTGTTGAGGAAGAATTTGCATTGTGAGCGTTATATCTGGAATTCCCATACTCCAGAATCATAAAAAAGAACGTGAAGCAATAGTTTATATTTCACAGAATAATTAAAGCAAGAGATTTGGTATTTCTCCACAAAAAGCATTATGAATTTAGATAGTGGTCTGGAAACCAGTGAAGCTGATTGCAGAATGAATATTTAAAGCCCCCCTGATTTAATGTGCTCTTGTTTCCATTCCCTTTATTCTTTACAAAGACAAAGAGCCCTCTGTAAATATTGCTTTAAGGATTATCAGGCTTCAATTTTCAAATTCATCTAAAGGACATAATTTAAACCATAATATTGGCTTTACAAATGTAAGCAGTGATTGAACTCCTTTCCTTTAGCTAATAGGAATGCCAAAGAAATTAGAGTCAATTAAATAATTGCTTTATTAACCTAACACATTACTGCTGTGAGGCACGCCATGGTACATGCAGCCAGGAGGATAGCTAGGAGAGAACAAAACTACATCAACATAAAGAGAATGGAAACCAGCATATTGTAAAAATTTGATCCAACGAGAAGAGTGAAACATTTATAGAAATTTTATTGCATCAATTTCATATTTTATAGTTTAACCATGGCTGAAGATGGAAAAGTCCTAAGAGATTGTAAAGATTTTCATTTGATTTAGATAATACTTAGTGTGGGACAAATTATGTCTATAGGTTAGGTTTAACTTGACTTTTCCCATCCCGCTGCCTTCTGGACACCAGCTGCAGGAAACTGCCTTCATCTCTACAGCCTAGTCTAGCTGCATCTCTTTAATGGCTCTTCACTAGTGACTCACCTTGCTGACAAAATGATGCTTAAACGCCTTATCAACATATAATGAAGTGATTTCCCCAAATGAAATGAAGAATGAAGTGATTTCCACAAATAAAAAACTGGCGGCTAGGTGTATCAGTTACCCAAGTAACAAACAACCCCAAAGCTTAGGAATTAAAACAACAAAATTTATCATTTCTCATAATTCTCTAGGAAGTTCTGCTTGTTCTGTCTGGCCTTTTACTTCAGTCTTCTTCCTAATGTAGTGAGTTCAGTGTCCCAAGAGGGCAGCCTGAACACACAAGTATTTATCAAAGTTCTAATCTCATCACATTTACTGATATCAGTTGACTGAAGCAAGTTGTGTGGCCAAGCCCAGTGTTAGTGTGGTATCCTGGGAGTTGTGATTCATTGGGAGGCCATTACTGTGACAATCTACCACACTGAGTGTCTTTGTAGCATAATTAAAATTATATCTCATATACTACTAAGGCTGAAGATATGGTGTAATTAGCTATACAGAGCTTTGAGGATTCTAACAATTTATTGATGGGTAAATATCAAAAGAATATAAAATTTAGTTGATATATATATGCATAGATTTAAATGCTCTGATTTTACAAGGCAACCACATAAACATTTCTCTTCTATTGATTCCATATCAATAACTTAGGTGCCAACACAGGTTCTACCTGTAGCTACTGGATCAAATGCGAAGGCCCTGCCTTTATTTCAGTTTTTCTCAAATTGTAAGTCTCTGGAAGGACTGCTCCTGTACCCTGGTCTTGTTTCAGCAATTGCTACTCAACAAGGTCTCCACCACTGTAGGCTTGCCAGTTCATAGTGTACAGAGTGCATGTTCTGGACAAGCATAGACAGGTCACAATCTATATAAATTCCTAGGACCAGTTTATTACAGTTCTTAAAAAGTAGAGTTCCAAAGCATCTGTTCAAGGTATTGGGATAGAAAAAGGCATATGACTTAAAATTAGAAAATATGAACTTCAGTCCTATCATTCGCCATCAAGCCACTTAATCTCTCTGCATCTTAGTTTTCTAATCTAGAAAATGGAAATAATAATAGTAGCTACCTTGTTATTTGGAGGAGTAAATGATATGATTAAGTCAACGGCTGCACAGCACTATACAAATGTATTATAAGTCCATAATGCCTTATCTGAAGTCATTAAGGCCATTTTCAGAATTCAGACTTTTTTAAGATTTTAGAAAGATAATATAATACATATTCTGTTTATTAAGTAACATTCCCAACAGAGTCAAGGGCAATACCATATAACCAAATACATTAATATATCTGCATCAAAACATGTAAACATTCATTTTAAGTGGGAAAAATTAAGACTATATACTTACAAATATTTTCAGTTTAAGAGCTTTTCGTATTTCAGAACTGAAGATAAGGGATTGTGGGTCTATTTTATTTGCATTTAAGTTTAGTTCATTTTTAATTTTTTAAAAACTCCATATAACCTTTAATGGTCAGGATTGGCTTTATATAGCATAGTAGAGATGATTCATACTTTTGTTTTTATGGTTTTCTTTCCTTACTGGCATATCAATGCCAGTATTTTATTGACTTTCATAAGATAGTGAGTAATGTTTACATTTGGAAGAAGAGGTGAGGTACGAGGAAATTTCAAGGACAATGAATGACAGTGATGTTGATGTAAGCAAGGAATGAGTGATAACAAATAGATGAATCTGTAGATGTTTAATTAGGTTATTCATAGGATATAAAGTAAGTGAGAAAACATGTGAAGAGTATACTGTAAAGTTAGGAATATTATATATTATGTGTCCAGCGTTGTACTTGACAATATGGGGAGGCAAATTCAATACAAGAGCTTGTCTCTACTCTGGGGTACCACACAATCCAGCACAGAGATAGAGCTAACATATAAAAATGGAGTTATTGAGAGAAAATTCATTAGAAATTGAAAAAGAGCAGATTTTGGTATGGATAAGAGCTGCCAGAGAATGTTTTGTGAAGGAAGTGGTACTTGAAGGACATCTTCAGTTTGGATAGGAAAACATGATTGTGCAACAATGTCATGTCAAGCAAAGGTGTGAGGATAGCGAGATGTGTTCCAAGGGCAGAGAAGGGCCACTGTGTACAGAACAATGAGTCAATCTGAAGTCATGTAGTAGAGACATTTGTGAAGGGATTTAAAAGCCTAGTGGGAATGGTTTGTACTTGATGGGTCATGCAGTAGGAAATCCCTGCAAGTTTTTGAGCTGAGGAATGAAATTCTGAACTGATACAATCTTAGTTTGACAGCAAAATACAAAGGTGAACCAGAATTGGGAGAGACTGGAAACAAAGAGGCTGTTGACATAATCCATGCAGGCATGCAATAAGGGTAAGGCTAAGGGTAAGGGAAGTGGGGATAGAGTGTTGTTGAATAGGAAGAGGAAAAGGTAACTCTGAAAAATCTGGTTAGAGGCATGAAGACAAGCAGCAAAGAAAACTGGCATTTTTATCCAGTTCAGATTCAGACTGGCAAACCTGTTGATGGAATTAAGGACAGACAGTGGAAAGAGGAGTTAATTCGCTAAGGGGAAGGAGAAAAAGATGAAAAGTTCTCTTAGATATATCACTGATAATTTTGTCAGTGATGATTAATGTTCAGAAATGATAGTGACTCCCAAGTTACCACAATATTCTCAATCATTAAAGAAAACAAATCTAGCACAATGTATACCAGAAAAATAAGAGAGAACAATGTGGTAACACATTTTATCAAGACTTTCCACCAAGTGTTGAAATAAAAGCCTGAAGAGTTACCCCGAGTTAATTTAGGGTTATTCAGAAAATGTAATTAATTAAAACATGCCATTCCAAAGCATGCAGGAGAAAGAGTCATAGAACCCTGAATGGGAAGAGACTTTGAGGCATTTATTTTAATTTGCAAGTATTCAGACCTCTCTAACTGATGAAGAGTTCACGTCTAATTGTCAGAGAATTCTTCCTTATACCATACTGATATCTCTTTAACTCATACCCGTTAGTAAAAATTACCCTCTGAAACAGCTCAAAAGAAGGCCCAAGGTAGGTAAGTGACTGCCTACAGCCAGAGTTGGGAAATCTCACTGAGAGCAAAGAGGCAACGGAAGACTTTTTAGGATAAGGAACTCTTCTGGATCTTTTTTTTTTTTTTTCTTGGCTTAAAAGAAATTTATTCTGTATCTTGATTGTGGAAGTATAATCAATTTAATTCAATTTAATTGTATGAACTTACCAAAATTCATTAAAATGTACACTTAGAATTTCAAAACAAAGACCATCTCTCATGAAGTAGGTAAGAGCCCTTCAAATACTTGAAAACTGATATCATATCTTTTCTTAATTAATCCTACTTATGTATTTGGATATTTAAGATGCATATACCTGATTCAGAATGTGCTGGTTACTTTGCTCAGCATAGAATAGCTAGGAGGATTTTTTCTTTTTAAAGAAATCAAACAATTATTCAAAAACTTAAGTATAATAAGAAACATAATATAAAATAAGCAGATAATTTGATAGCTATTTAGACAACATCTCTTAGGTCACAATCATCCAATAAGATTATCTTTAATATATCGACTCTGCTAGTTCCAAAATCCTGGAAATACTCAATTTTCTGTGTAGTAATTTACTACTAGTTAAGAAAAATACAGTGTTGAAGATAAGTCAAAGTATTGAAGACAAAACACACTTTATGAAAGAGTAAACGGAAACAAAAAAGCAGCAGTAAGTTGGGTATTTGCATAACCATACTGGAAAGGCACCGTTTTGGTTAATATATTAACTTGCATTCAGTAGATGTTTCATCTCTACCACATTTGACTTTCTATTAGAAATATTAGTAGTTTTGTACCAGGTTGATTGACCACTAAGGTAGGTGAGATTGGGAAGAAGGCACTTTAAAGAGGTACATAGAAAGGCAGCCAAATAAGAACATACTTCTTAGTTGCCCTGATAATTACAAAAGCATCAAAATACCATTACCCTTTCCAATGCAGCAGGATTTACAATCTCATTTCATTTCATGTTTCCCATCAGTCACTGTCATCTCCATTATCAGAGTTCTTAGGTGGAATTACTACAGTCTAAAAAAAAAGAAGAGGGCTGGCCCTGTGGTGTAGTGGTTCAGTTCAGTGCACTCTACTTCAGAGGCCCGGGTTGGCCAGTTCTGATCCCAGGCATGGACATATTTCACTTGTTGGTGGCCATGCTGTGGTGGTGACCCACATACAAAATAGAGGAAGATTAGCACAGACATTAGCTCAGGGTGAATCTTCCTCAAGCAAATAAATAAATACATAAATAAATAAAATAAAATTTAAAAAATAAATAAAAAGAAGAAAACAAAAATCACAGAATAACTCTTACATGATTACATCTTTTGGAACCAAAACCCAGGATCCACTGAATATGTTCTTAAAAGAGCCATGGTTTCATTGTAAGGGAAACTGAATCACTTCTAAACTTTAGCGAGTTTTGTGCCTCTTTTGGCCTATTCTGTAAAAATAAAGATCTAAACAGTTAAATGACTAATAGGTTTATATTTGCAGACCTTTTTGACTAAACATTGTTTGTAATCCTGTAGTTGAGGAAAAACTAGAAGTAGAAATCTTTAGAGATGAAAGAAAATAGTACAGATAAGAGACTGCAGCTGCATTATACCATTTGAATTCTTGGGAAACTCCATTACGTAAAAATTTTTTTTAGGAATGCCTTTTATTGAAATGTTATTTATATACAGCAAAATTTATGAGTTTTATGTGAACACTTTAATGAATTTTGGTAATTTCATACAATTAAGTTGAATTAAATTGATTGTATCTCCATAATCAAGTTTTCATCCTGAAAAATTTTCTCATGCCTCTTGCACTCCGTAACATTTCCCAACTCTGGCTCTAGGCAGTCATTTGATCTACTTTTTGTCATTATAGTTTTGCTTTTTCTAGAAATTCATATTATTGGAAACATATAGTACCTAGTCTTTTCTTTTTAATTCTTTCACTTCGCACATTCTTGAGATTCACTCCTGTGTTTGAGTTATTAATATTTTGTTTTGTTTTTTGGTGAGGAAGACTAGCCCTGAACTAACATGTATTGTCAATCTTCCTCTTTTTTTATTGAGGAAGACTGTCGCTGAGCCAACATCTCTGCCAATCTTCCCCTATTTTGTATGTGGGATGCTGCCACAGCATGGCTTGTTGAGCAGTGTGTAGGTCTGCACTCGGGATCTGAACCTGCAAAGCCTGGGCCACTGAAGCGGAGTGTGCAAACTTAACCACTATGCCACCAGGCTGGCCCCTGTTTTTGAGTTATTAATATTTTGTTCCTTTTTATTGCTGAGTAGTATTTCATAGTAGGGATATAACACAATTTGTTTACCATTCAACAGTTGATGGGTATTTGAGTTGCTTCCCATTTTGGCTGTTAGAAATAATGCTGCTATAAACATTTGCAATCACATCTTTGTGTGGACATGTATTTTTACTTCACTTGGGTAAAATACCCAGAAGTGGAATTGCTGGGTTCTGTGATAAATATGTGCTTAACTTTATAAAGTGCTGTTAGACTGTCTTCCAAAGTGGCTGTACTATTTTTCTTTCCTACCAGCAATGTATGGAACTTCCAGTTACTCCACATTCATATCAATACTTATTATTGTCAGTCCTTTTAATTTTAGTAGGTATTAGCATCTCACTATTATTGTAATTTACATTTCCCTGATAACTAGTGATGTTGAATATCTTTACCTGTGTTTATTGGCCATTTGTATATCATCTTTTGTGAAATGTCTATTTAAATCTTCCCCCATTTTAAAAACTGAGTTGTCTTTTTCTTATTGAGTTGTAAGAGTTCTTTTTATACTGAGTTCAAGCTTTTTGTCAGAAATGTTCTGTGAAAATTTCCTTACAGCCTTGACATGTCTTTTTGTTTTCTTAACTATGTCTTTTGGAAGAACAAATGTTTTTAATCTTGATGAGAGTCCATTTTAAATTTATTTCTTCTTTTACAGTTTGTGCTTTTTCCTATTTAAGAAAGGTTTGTCTAACCTAGTGTCAGAGACTTTCTCGCCTATGTTTTCTTCAGAAGCTTGGTAGTTTAGGTTCTCATCTTTAAGCCTAAGATTCATTTTGAGTTAATCTTTGTAGAAGATATGAGGTAAGGATCAACAGTAATATTTTTCCTCATACAGATATCCAGTTATTCTAGTACCATTTATTGAAAAGACTATTTTTTCTCCTTTGAATTATCTTGGTATCCTTCTCAAAAATAAGTTTCCCATTGAAGTATGGATTAATCTCTGGACTCCCTATTATGATCCATTTTCATATATGCTGATTCTTATGCCAATTTTGCACCATCTTAGTTTGTAGCTTTATAGTAATTCTTGTTCAAATCAGGTGGTATAACTCCTTCACCTTTGTGCTCCTTTTTCAAAATAGTTTTGGCTATTCTGGGTCCTTTACATTTTGATATAAATTTTAAGTCACATTATCAATTTCTTCAAAGAATCTTGTTTGGATTTTGATTGGGATTCCATGGAATTTATAGATCAATTTGGGGAGGATTGTCATCTTAAAAATGCTGAATCTTCCATCCATGAATATAGGATATCTTCTCATTTATTTAGTTCGTTTTCACTTTCCCTTTGTAATGTTTTATAGTTTTAACAGTTCAGGTCTTGCACATCTCTTGTTAAATTTACTCCTGAGTATTTTTTATGCTATTTTAAATGGAGGTTTAAAAAAATGTCTATTGTCACTTATTTGTTGCTAGTATATAGACATTCCAGTTTTTGTTTTGGCCTTGTATCCTGAAATCTTCCTAAATTTATTCATTAGATTTTATAGCTATTTTGTGGATTCCTTAGGGTTTTCTACATATATAATCATGTCATCTGCAAATAAGGATAACTTTCCTTCTCCCTTACCCATTTACATGTCTTTTATGCACTAGCTAGGATCTTCAGTAAATGTTAAATAAAAGACATCTTTGCCTTGTTCCTGATCTTTGACTATGATGTTAGCTATAGGTTTTTCATAGGGACTCAATCAAATTGAGTAGGTTTGCTTTTATTCCTAGTTTGCTGAGAGTTTTTGTCATGAAATGCTTTTTTCAAATGTTTTTCTACACTATTGTAGTAACCATATGGTTTTTCTCTTATACTCTTGATATGTCAAGCTGCACTGATTGATTTTCAAGCACATGTAAATAATTTGACCTAAACTGGAGAGTGAAGGATAGAACATAAGAAGGATATAATATAATAATATCATTAAAAATGGAAAATAAAAACATATGTCCTAATATTACTTATTTAATATGCTTTTTTTTAAATTGGCAGAAAAATATCCTATGTTATTTATTTGATTTAGTACAGGTAGGAATGGGACCTACTCAAAGGGGAGAAAGTATCTAATGTTTCCTTTGTTAATTAAACATTTTTTAATGTTTATTGAAAACACTAATTTCTAGTTGTTTTGACAGTACATTAAAAAGTTGACAACTCAATATTACACTTTGCTGTTTAAAAACTTTAAAGTCATTTCCTTAAAATCACATTTTTTTCCTATAGAAAAAGAGCCTGTCTTCAGAAAACTTGTTTGTTCCCGATTATATAGAAAAACTGAATCCTCAGCTAAAAGTTTTAGCAGTGATTCAGTCTCCTTTATAATAAAAACAAAAATATTTCTGTGATTAAATTAAACTGTAGTATTGGGCTACTGCCTGATGCTTTTGATTCCATGAAAGTTTAATTTCATTCTAGAGAGAAAGCATTTGAGTGATTAGGGGCAGGACTAAGCACCATGTCCACAAAAACTGAACATAAAATGAAACAATTCATCATGCAAAAAATAGCCTCCATAAAAATACAGTTTCCTGAAAGGTAAATTATAAAAGTATTCATTTACCCAATCATTGTAAATACCATAATTATACAGGCTGCTCATCAAAAGACTTTTAAGACTCATTAAAATCATAAAACAATTCTAATTAAATCCATATTTAAATTAAGTTTCTATAACCAACCTACATGGTACTTTAAATCAAACAAAAAAAAGTTGTATAAAAGATCCAATTAATTGTAAGTTTTTGTAAGAATTAAAGCCTAATTACTCTATGATTAAGTTTCCCCAAAATGTAATCATCAATGGCTCTATTCAGAAGAATTAGCCTTCTGTACCCCAGATGCCAGCGGAGTGCTGCAGCCCGTCTTTGACACCAGCAAACCTATTCATCTGAAATCAGCATGACTGTGGAAACTTTACCTCCACCCCCACGGGGGATCTAAGTGGCGAGACCAAACAAAGCTGCATATTTTATACAGATAAATGTCTCCCTATCTGCAGAAGTCCATATCTGATTAAATGGATTCGTGTTCATTGGCGAATTAAAAAAATCCATCGTCAGAGCAGGTTTTGGAAACAATGGTCATTTCAAAGATTCCCAAGTCGATGGGAAAAGATGCACAAGAAAAGAATAAGATTTGCAGCTTAGAGAGAAAGAGAACTAGGCCTTCTAAGGGGACAGCACTAAAGCATTTCCTTCTAACTCTATGCAACTCTTCTTTCTTACTTAGCTACTTGAAATGTTTTTCATTTTTATTAGCCCAACTTCCCACGGGAAAGAAAATAAAAAAGCTCTGTGACATCGCTGCCTCTTGTGTGTTCTCCCAAACTAATTAACCCTATGAAGTTATTAGGGCAGCATCGTTTTTTCTATGACATCACACAAGGTGAAGGTCACTTCTGTAATATTCTTGGCTTCATTCATGTGGTGCATACCCCACAAAATATAATTTATTGTAATTTCCCCAGTGCCCTGATAGCCAAGTGATTAGTTATTATGGTACATAGAAAGTTCAGATGTACCACATGTGATTTATAGCTTCTATTTCTGATAATCTAATTTTCTTTTATGGTAAAAAGAAATTTACTATTTATGTTTTATAGATTGTTATTTTGAGAAAATGACTAAAGTATCTTCATGTGGACACTTGCTGGTTGCAAGGCATCTGGAAGCAGAAGCATCCAAATGGTTGGGATATGAGGGCAGTTCTTTATCCAGTTGACAAGAACTTTTCCTGAACTACCCTTGCCTGTGCCAGTGGCAGAATGCTTGTCTGGTGACAGGTTAAATTAGGCCCGAGCTACCTGCTATCCAGCCCACAGATATCAGTGTAAGAAATGGTGGTTCTGGGCAGATGGAGCAGGGTTCAGGTTCCAGCTAAGCAAGATTTCCTTCCTCTCGGGTACACTGTCCCTGACTTGAAAAGCCCCCAACTCTTTGCCATGAAAATCTGTTCCCAGACCTTTCAGATGTGGATCCTGCATGTCTCTGCTTTTAGAGAAGGGACCTTTCAGAGCTATGACCCTTAAATTCCTCAGGGTTCCTTCTCCCTCTCCTCTACACTATATTATCTTCATTTTTATCATGCTTAAGTTATGTTATATGAAGGTTCAGGTGATTATATTAAAAATGGCCTCTAGTCTAAGAGGAGCTCCAGCCTAGTTGATTTGAGGGGTTCATCTGAAGGGTGAGGTACCTCTCAGAGCAGGCTTGGCTCAGGTGAGAGAAAGGGTGCTCCTCTCATCCTGCTCCTGACTGTGAAGAGGTAAGGACATAAAGAAGCTGTGTCTGCCTGGTGCCTGCCAGGGCACAGAGGAGGCCTCTCTTTGCCCATATCAGGTGTAAAATGGGACAGCACCTCTGATCTCTGGTGATCAGAATGCCACATGGGTAAGCCACCGACCTAATAATAAGGGTGTTAATTATTAAGGATTTACTAAACACCTTATGTGTATTGACTCTTTCAATTTTCCCAGTTATGAAGTAGTATTATATCCACATTATATAGCTGAAACTGAGGCCTAGAGAGGTTAAATAATTTGTCCAAAGAGACAGAGCTAGTAAATGGCTAGAAGTTATGCATACTGCTCTTTCAATTCTTTGTATTCTGTACTTATTTAATAGCAAATACTTATATCAAACTTAAAAAGTGCCAGGCTCTCATCTAAGAGCTATACACGCATTAAATCTACTTGGTTCTCACAACAGCCTTATGAAATATGTACTGTTCCCATTTTTCAGACTAGAAAACCAAGGCACTGAGAGATGGAGTAACTTGTAAAGTTATGAAGGTACTAGATGAGAGAGCCTGGATTTGACCAAGGGGGTCTAGTTCTGGAGAGTCCATGCTCTGTACCCCCTCCAGCTTATTTTCTTCTGTTGTCTCCTACTACTTTGTGAAGTCTCTTCTTAAAGATTTACCCTATCCCAATTGTTCCAACGGGATGTAAAAAGAGATTGTTTCAGATCAAAGCACTAAAAAACGTGTTATTTGGGTCTAGGAAGAGGTTTGGAGGCAGGAGAGAGGGAGGAACAGAAAGGTGATCAGCTGGACAAGCGAACCGAAGGGAAAGGCAGAACCAATGGGGCAGAACAGCTGGTCACCGTCCTTCCCCAGACAAAGGTCCACCTTCCAGGGCTCACTTTGCACATCCTGGTTTCACTCTTCTAATGGAGGGAGCAGCTGCTCATAGACCATCTCCTCTCCCTGCCCTGCCTGGGCTTCCTTCCAGCTACCCCTCTTACTGTAGACCATTCTTTTCTTGGCTTCCACTCCACTGTCCTAGCTAGCACTGTCTGACCACCATCTGTGGGTTTATTTTTGATTGAGCTTCTTCAGCTTTCTACCCTATAACTGGAGAGTATCCTCTACAAATTCAGTCTTTGGTCTGCGCTCACCCCTCTCTCTCATTGAGTGCTCACTGGTTTAATTATCACCATGAGGCTGCAACCTCCAAACCTGTAGCCTCTTCAGAATAGAGCCCTGACCCCATCTCCAGCTATGCGAGGTATATTCTCACTCAGACATCTTGTTTCCTCAAGTCCTAGAGATCCAAAATGAAGTGAGTTGTCTGTCTCCAAACCAGTCCCCCGCCATCCTCTCCAGCCCCTGTCAGGCCCCAGCTGGATAACCTGGAGCTGATCGGCATAACCTCCTCCTGTCTTGCTGTTACTCACTCAAGCCTCTGTTCCTGCTCTTACTTCACCTAGCAAGATTTCATCTTCTCACTCCCTGCTATAGACTGAATGTTTGCATTCCCCCAAAATTCATGTGTTGAAAACTAATCCCCAATGTAATGGTATTTGGAGGTGGGAACTTTGGAAGGCGGTCAGGTCTTAAGGGTAGAGCTCTCACGAATGGAATTAGAGCCCGTGTCAAAGAGACTGCAGAGAACTCCCTTGTCCCTATCATTATGTGAGGACACAGAGGGAAGACAGCTGTCTATGAACCGGGAAGCAGGTTCTCACCAGACACCAAATCTGCTGGTGCCATGTCTTGGACTTCTCAGTCTCCAGAACTGTGAGAAATAAACGTATGTTGTTTATTAGCCACCCAGTTTATGTGGTTTTGTGATAGCAGCCTGAATGGACTAAGAAAGACACTCTCTTCATCCTCTGCATATTTCTAGACACTTATTAAATTTCTACAAAATCTTCTCTGATTACTTTAGCGCTCAGTGACTCTCAACTCCTTCACATTTAATGTCTATACCACAAAATGTAACATTTAATCAATCTGCCTTGAATTTTTTTGCCATGTATTCATCCGAGTCCTCAGCTAATCTTAGCTGAGTATACACTATATGTCAGGCACTGGGGTACCGTCCACACATCATTCCACCAAATCCTCATGCTAACTCTGTGAGGTCTCATTATGTCCTACCGATTAGAGATAAAAACGCTGAGATTAAGAGAGATGAAATGACTTACTAAAAGTCACAGGGCAAAACGGCAAAGGTAAAATTCATACCCACTTCTGTCTGAGGACAAATCAATAATCTTCCCACTCTGTGTTGATTGAGTCCAATTTCTTTAAACTAATTTTCTAAATTCTTGAGTTTGATTTCTTTTCCCTAGGAAAGAATTTGGGTTATAATCTGGAGCATATGTATAACTATTACCTTAAATCCTATTCCAAACAAGACAAGGCATAAATAAATGAATATATAAATGTAGCATCAATGAGTTCGATTAAAAAATCCAGTAAATTCTAACATGGATTTGAACTGGTTATTTCATATTATCAATACAGAACACCAAAGATATTACCAAAATTTTTAAAAATTCATTTTATCCAACTTGAAATATTTGAGAATCAATAATAAAGGCACATATATGCTATAGTCACGTGTAATACATAGTTATATAAAATTAATATTTAAAAGTCTGATTATTATTTACAGAACCTCAGACACATTTAGCTACCAGTCATAGCAATCAATTCCTAGCTCTTTTCCTCAAGCCTTGTCTTCAACAAGATGCAGCTGCATTAGCACCTCACAGTTTGACTGATGGATAAATTAAATGGCAACAGTGGAAGATGCTCTTGGAAGTGTGCCCACAGCCCCTCAGAGCCCCTCTGTGCCCTGCAGCCTGACCACCCATGGCCAGCACCTGCATCTTTGGAGGAGGGCTGCTTTCAGTCTGCTGGAATCTACTCTGCGAGTGTGCAACAGTCCAAATAAAACAGAACAAGAACTTGAACTCGTGACACTGACCTGTGAACTGGATGAAGTTACACTTCCCATTCTACTGTTATCCACAAAGAAAAAAAATTCCTAGACCAGTACAACTATTACCTCCTACTCCTATTCCTTGTCTTTCCGCTCCTTTTATAGAAACTCCTCTTCTCCTTGACTTGTTCTCCCCTGCTACATCCCCGCTTGCAGAGCACACTTCCAACACTCCTCAGAGCTGCTTTTCCCCACAAATGTAGAATTTGAACATCTATATCAGGACCTTAAGTGATCAATTTCTTCAGATTTTTAGAGATAGTTCTTTTTATTAAACTGTAGCAGCATCTGCATAAAAAGTACTTTGCGGAAGCGTCATATGTAAAACCTAAGAAGTGGAGCTGCTTTGGTTGAAGTGGAGACAGCAGGTGCTTGAGGTTCTGAAGACGACCCATAGAATCCTAGGCCAGTACAAGGACAGGAAGCAGCAACCATCAGGGAAGGTTCTTTTCTTTGATAAAATGCAGTGGGGCCTCAGCGCCCACAGCCTTGTTCTTAGCATTCCAGGAGTGGGCTAGCATCCACATAGCTGCTCAACACTGAAAAGCTACTGTTTGTTGCATATACTGCAACTAAAATGTGAACGTAAGGATTATAGAAATGGGGAGAGACGGAGAGGAAGAGGAGAAACATCACAAGGGTAGTGTGTGAAGGATTAGACGTCCTGGCCTGATAGACTACATTTGAGGTACATGAACACAGGCAGAGAGAGCACACATCTGTGTACTGTCTACATGTGCTGGGCTTAAGAAATGAACAGGACTGAGTTTAAGAGACAAACTAGGCCAGCAATGTGACTTAGGTGGTGACCTCTGCCAATGTCAGGAATCTGGCTAGGGACAGGAGGAAGAGATTATTAAGATCTGCAGTGCTTTTTGCTTCCAGTTGCAGAGGCTGCTGCACAGGAAACACACCAAAGCAGATGCCAAGGATGGGGAGAGAAGTGTGGGTTCCCAAATAGACTTGTCAATACGGCAGGAGCTGGTGCCATTTTAGCTATGCCTGTTGTACCCAGTCACCGAGGCCAATCTGGGAAAGAGCCTCATCACTGTCAATTAAATTATGATTTCACCCAAAGCACTGCTGCAAATTTCACTGTAGCTTTTCCTTGTGAACTCAGTAAAATTAACCAACATGGAACAATGTTCCACCTAACTTGACTAGCCACAAGTGGTCCTGGGTATGGTAACTCCTGACTAACAGGGTCTATCACTGTTGATTGCTCTGTCTCAGAGCCGTTTGTTCTGAGATGGTGGTCTTCAATTCAGAGCACCATGGGTGGCATTTTAGTATCATTCCTAAGATACTGGTGCCACTGTTTTCTTAGAACTGTTCCCATATCTGTCCTCAGGTGAACAAAGGCCCTAGTTTTAATGATGGCATCCATGTGTACACACAGAGAGACATGTAAAGGGTTCATTATTCCTAATGGAAGTATAGAATCTTAGAGAAATAAAGTATTACTTGCCGTTTTCGTGATCAACACTCGCAATAGAGTGCATAAATGCTTCAGCTTACAGAAATAGCTAGACCTTCCTGAACCCTCCCAGTGATTAATTAGAGAGCCTGTCTTACAGACTTTTCTCTCAGGTGTAGTAACCTTGTAGCCCTTACCATTAAGAACTAATAAATAAATGCTTGGTTAAGCACAAACAGGGTGATAGGCAGTGGAAGAGTGATGATGTTGGTTTTTATGCAATATGCTCACTCTGTCATTTTACCTTGGAGGACAAAATAATATACAAAACTAAAAGTTGCAAAAGCAACTACAGTGAACAACTGGTTATTATCCACTTAAAAAGTGTTAATAGTCCTCCGTGTGAATGATCATCTTTGTGATATCACAATTAATATTAATAAACATTCATGATTTTAAGAAAGCATTTCCAATTCTGCAATTAAACTGAAGACATATATTGGGTAAAGACATCCAGAGGATGATCAGATGTTTAAATCTACTCTAAAAATAAAGAGGTAAACTAGATCACAAGCAAGTATTCATGATCAAATGGAAGCCTGCCTATTTACCAGATACTTTTCTGATTTGTGCAAATACTGTAAATTACCCATCATATTAATTACAGTCCCTCATCTTCTTCCTATATATTTTATGCTAATAAACCTAGGTAAGTGCTAATTCCTTCCATCATCCTACCTTTTTAAATAAACTTTAAGAAATAACATGTCAAACCGAGAGCTTTGACAATCATGAAACGATATCATAACCTTTAGAATTTTAGCTTCTATCATGAAAATGATAACAAAAAGTAAAGTTCACCCCATTGCAACTATGCAATCAGAATCCCACAACATGACAGTATATTCAGGAAAAAAAGATCAATCAAACTGGCTAGCTATAAACAAAATATTTGGATAACTAGCTAAATCTGTGAACAACTTAAATGATTCATCTTAAAAGGTTTTTTAGAGCAGTAACAAATTATTTTACAAAACAGGCCATAGTATGTGAGTCAAATCATTCACTTTCATTATTGGAGCAATGTCGGTTATGCAAATATGACAAATTTGTACTTCTTTGATAATTGCCAATTCCATCAAGGATTTCCTTTTTAAACCAAAATAGTGACTTGAGACATATACTAAAATATATTCTTAAGATATAATAAAAAGTTTGGATCGATACTTTTCTCTTTCAAGCCCACATTAAAATAGCTCCCAAAGATGTTGCCTTATACCTTGAATAATTCCCAAATAAAAAATTACTGATTTACTTGCATAAGAGAGCATGAACAGGGAATAAGAGAGCTAACTAACAATATCACAGTTTGATTTTTTGCAAATCCTTTTTCTGTTACACAAAGTTAGCATCACACTTACACTCAAACAAATGCAAAAAAATAAAGATCATCAAGTTAATTTGTAAGCTCTTTATGGAAAAATAACTTTGTTTGGCTTCCTTTGTAATTCCTCTGAAGATTGATATTGTGCCACTGTGAGCATCCTACATATGCTGAGCAAATGGGTTTTACCTTTTATTTATTTATCTTTTTGGGGGGAAGAAATGAAAAGGAAGAATATACTAAAGACAAGATCAGAAAGATGCTCCAGTTTTCTAGGTATTTAATTCATATTCATTTTTGTGGCTATTCAGAACTGTTCATTCATAAAACTATCTATATGTTCACATCTACAGAGGGCAGTTAATAGTCACTCAGAATCCCACCATCCAGAAATAATCCAGTATTTGGTGCATGTCTTTCCAAACATCTATGTTCATGCAAAGACAAAGAGATGGAAATGTTTTAAAAAATGGGATAATTCTATAAATGCTGGCTTTAATAAAAAAATAAATCAAAGAAAAAAATGAAGTGTAAGAAAAATTGTTACACTTCAGAAAAATGTTTCTTCACTTTGTTAGAATTCCTTAAAAATTCCTTTAAATTTTAAAGAAAAAATTTTAAGGAAAAACATACTATGAAAGAACTATACATGGCTGAATTCAGTACTTAAAACAACATCACTTGAGAGCCAACTATAAAAGATGGGCTAATACATCAACAGTTGCGCCCACCACTTCCTTTTCTCCACCTGTCAACAGATCATATGTGTGTTTGCACATGCATGTATCTGATTTTTACACTCTGAAGATTTATAGCATTCAGCCATATAATAAGATTTCCATGATTGTTTATTCTCAGATACTTTTATGTAGTATTTTATTTTGACTCCTCTCTTGCTAATAATAATTATCACGGATGCTATAGTCCATAAATTCTTACCTGCTTAAGAATGTTGTCTTTACATTTGAAAGATAACTTGTCTGAGAATGAAATTTTTGCATCCTATTTTTTTGCCCTTGGAAACTTACAGCCATGGCCCCACTGTTCTCTGTCATTAAGTGTTGCTTTGAAGAAGTTTAAGATACACCTCATTTTCCCCCTTTTACATGACTAACTCTCTCAGCTAAGAGCCCATATATAACTTTATCATTAAACATCAGAAATTGTATTAGCATGTTTTGGTGTTGGTTATCTTGTATTAAGTTTTTCTCAGATCAAATCTTTCTTTCTTCTGTGAAGTTTTCTTGTATATTAGATCTTTTTTTGTCCTGCTATTTTCTTCAGAAACAGTACTTTTTTGATTGTTGGGTCTCTTATGCTTGTCTACACAGCTATCATCTTCTCTATAATAATTTTTATATTGTTCTTTTTTCCTATTTTGGTTTGTGAGATTTATTCTCCATGTTTTTAATTCTCAATTTGGACCCTCATGACTTTGTTTTCAGGAGTATATATTCTAATTTTTATGGCCTTCAAAGGGGCTTTCATGTCTGTAATGATTTCTAGTTTCTCCTTCATTTTTGTCCCGAGTTTTCCAGCTCAGTCTTCATCTTCAGTTATTTCATTGTATCACTTTCTAAAACTCTCTTTGGATTGATGGTTTTCAAGTGGTCATTTGTCTGATATTTATTTGAGACTCTGGAGAACTATTTTTTTGAACACTTTCTGTGTTTCTCTGTGCCATTCCTCTTTTGATGTATATTCTTCATCAGTCTTTTGATTACGTTCCCTTTTTTCCCAGGTTTTATGCCTAGGCCATAGTTGGTTTCTTCCTGCTCATAGGGCAGGCAAGACACCTTCTGAAGGACAGGCTGGTTTTTGTTTATTTGTGCTCTGTGGCTTCTTCAAAGAAGCCTCCCTGAAATATACACACTCTTATTATCTTCATCAAGAGTTCTTTGAATTCTTGTGTCACGAGTATCATGAGGTCAATGTTAAGAACCTTTCATCCAATGCTCTGATATTTCTCACGTATCAGAAGTTTCCCGAAACTCGAAACTTGTCTCATGGGCTGGCTGATTCTCATCTCTTTCCCTTTCTCAGTGCTTATCTATCAGACCCCTTCAGGCTCCTCTACAAAGTCTCATCAGTGTTCGGCAACCACGTGTGGACTCACCTTTCACTCCTTCTGTCCCCGAGTGACATGTGATGCTTGTGAAAACAGTTTTAGAGGATCATTTACCTCTGGAACCAAGGAATTAGCATCAAATTGACTCTATTTTAGAAAATACCACATTGCTATTCTTTTTTGGTTGGAGAAGTGGAGGACATATTTCAAAGGCAGTATCCTTTTTAGTTATTTATTTTGAAATTATTTTATGTTTTTATATCAGGGATTATTGTGTTTCTTTTACTCTCCAATTCAGAAATTGAGTCAGCAATGTTCTTTTCTCCTAATTAGGTTTTAGTTATATCTAGGGGCTCCCTAGGTGCCCATGGCCAAGAACTCTAATATAAATAAAACTGCAATATCATTCTCTGTTCTATTATAATTATCAGCTGAGTTGAAGCAAAACCCACTGAGATAACTATTAAACTGCAAGAGAAACTTTATGAAATGTTTGGTCCCAGAAAGTACTTTTTACATTAGTCCTAAAACAACTCAAGGTGTCAGACAGAGGTAAGCTTACATATCACCTTCTTTTTAAACACGTAGTTTCCCAGACCTTCAGAACTTCTCTGAGCAGCTCTGCCCTGGCTCTAGTCCGCCCTAATTATCTTTGGCACCGAATCAAAGTGAGAGGCATGTCTTCAGCTCCTGCTCCTCATCTAGAGGGTTTGTAACTGAAGACAGAGGCAGATAGAGGGCTATTCTTCCGACTAGAATAGGTTTGGCTCAAATTAGCTTAAATTATTTTATTTTTTCAAGTATAATATTCTCAAGTAGTCTACAAACATTCTTTCTCTGCATTTCTGTGGTGCCTAAAAACACAGCAATATCACAGGTAAAAAGAAGTTTTAAAAACAACAACCACGTAATGTACAGCATGGTGAGTATAGTTAATACTGTATTACATATTTGAAAGTTGCTAAGAGAGTACATCTTAAAAGTCTTCATCACAAAAAAGAAATCTGGTAACTATGTATGGGGATGGATGTTAACTAGACTTACTGTGGTGATCATTTCACAATATATACAAATATCAAATCATTACGTTGTATAGCTGAAACTAACATAATGTTATACGTCAATTAGACCTCTATAAAAAAAATTACAACATGGATTGAGGAGACATACTACTTTCAAGAATGATAAAACTAATAACATTTGTCCACTTCTCTTTCTAATCTTTCTTGTATTTCCAGAATATAGGGAGGCTCAAAGTAAAACACTTCTTTGCCATACACTCAGGTTGAACTTACTCCTTAGGTCATGAAAACTCAAACCATGACTCCTATGTTTTAGGCTATATTATGGTTTACGACATTAGTCAAACCAAAGTAGACACAGTTAAACAGTTGTAGCTATTGACTGACTGTTAGTTAACCATCGTACAATGCTAGCAAATATTTAAAGCCATATAGCTCCTGGCTTTTTTTAAAAAAAGAAACAAACATGAATATCTGAAATATTTACAAAACAAATGGTTTTTAGTAGTATACTGTGATATGATTTATTTTCCAGCATAATATTTTGTTGTTAGTGCCATCGAGTCAATTCTGACTCCTAGCTACCCTGTGTCCAGCCAAGTAGAGCCCTGCCACGTCTTTTTGTGCCATCCTCTCACTGGTGCTCTATCAGACAATGCTTTGCTGCTATTCACAGGGTTTTCATGGCCAATTTTTTCAGAAGTGGGTGGCCAGATCCTTCCTCCTAGTCTGTCTAGTCTGGAAGCTCCACTGAAACTTGTCCACCAAGGGTGATCCTGCTAGTATTTGGAATACCGGTGGCACAGATTTCAGCATCACAGCAACACGCAGCCGCCACCGTGTGATAGCCAACAGACAGGTGATGTGGTTCCCTGATGGGAAATGAACCCAGGCATGGAAGTGAGAGTGCCGAATCTTAATCACTAGACCACCAGGGCTGCTTGTCAGCAATGATCAATACATTTTATACATCTATTTCAGCCAAAGACTTAAAATATTAACGAATATTCTTGCAGAGAAAATATCATTAAAGCTAATTTAGAAAATCTAAAGCAAAATAACATTTCACAGAAAAACTGCAGTTAAGTAAAACAAACAAACAAAAACACACCTCATGTATTTTGCTTACAGAGAGACCCACTCCAGATTCTGATGAGAATTCTGAGCACACAGAAAGAGAGAACACTTATCTCTGTGAATGACTTAAAAGTATAAAGCTTGGGTTTGAATGAACTAACATCAATTACTCAGAAGTTCAATTCTACAGACATTTACTGTCCTTATACCTCAGGGCAATGAATCAGGTGGTTTAAGGCATAAACAGACATCTAAGACTTGACCTCAAGGAGTAAACAAGCTAGTAAGCGGAAGATAAAGCACGTGTGCAGGCACCTGCAATAGAAGGTAGAAGGTGGTGATGCTATGAAAGAAAGAAACAAAAGGCTAGGAGGGCAAAGGCCAGAATACTCACATCTAACTGGGAGCAATGGAGAAAGCCTCGTGTAGGAGGGAGTGTTTGAATTGAATCTTGGAGGATGGGAAGATGGGGCTGGGGCGTAAGGAAGGCATAGCATGATCAAAAGCATGGAAATGTGAAAGTATCAGAGTGTTTATGGACAAATGGAACACAGCTTGCTAGAGGTAGAAAGAAATAAGTATTTACACTTGAGAATGGACTGGGAGTTATAAGAAAAAGTGGTTTTCCAGTTTCACTGTACATTGAGAATCACCCTGGAGATCCTGTTAAAATTCCAGTTTCCAGGTCCATCCCAGAGGTTTGTCTGCAGTAGGTCTGAGGCGTGTCTGTGCATTTTCAATGAGCATCTAGATCATTCCTACGTGTGGTCCACAGACCACACTTTGTAAAACACCCATGTGTGGCTTGGAAAGCATTTCTTCAGGGCGTGTATATTTTTAGGTAATCGAACTTTCACATGTTTTCGAGCAGTGAAAATTTGGTTCGTTTCAGAAACTCTGATTGTTTGGATTTGTTTATGGCACTAAATACTTTTCCAGTATGAAAACAGATAATGAACTCTTAAAAGAATATTGACACAACTTAATCAAACACACATGAACAGTCTACATCTCCAGCAGCAAGAAGTCTCTTGTCTACCAAAAAGAGTGTTCAGAAATAAGCTGTGCAAGCCCAAGAGTTCTGCAGAGTTTGATGTGTCTGTCTTCAGAAGCAGCATGAGACATCAAATGCTCTGCACATCAGTACGTTCGGGTAGAAAAGAAATTTAAATAAGAGATGAACTATGCTGTGGGGCAGTAAGGAGGACTTACATGTAATCTGACCTGTCAGTGTTAAGTTGTAAAAGGGTGTGCTCATGCTTACATAAATCTTCATGCTGCTTTTCCTAATTAACACGTGTCAAAATTTTAGGAAAATTATCCACGAGGGTAATGCCTCTCTTTACCCTTTATAATTCATTTTTCTTCTAAGCCTTTTTAATGGGGGCTAGAATCCTGCAGTAGGAATCACATTCTTGATTTTTTTTTGACAGCATTGCGACGGTTTCATCCTTTTGGTGTTTCTTAATTTCAGGCTCTGCATTTTGACAGCTCAACCCTGTTGATTAATGCCTATAGGAACCCCTATATGGCCTGCCTGTTAGCGATCTAATTTTGTGCTGGAATGCCTGGGCTGGTATGTTGAACCGATTCACCACCCAGGTGGCTACATTTGGACTAAATGAGCTGTGAAGGGTTTCATCTTTGCCCATCACAGTCTTCCTTAGCGGAGCCCCACAGTATGCAGCCACTGCTTCGACATGATTTGTCACAACCCATCAATAGAAAATAAATTATTGCCATTCTCACTTGTCAATGGGCTTGTCTTCACTTCAGCTGGCCTAATGATTGGAAGCTCAAAGGGAACATTTCCCATCTTTGTGGAGCATGATTATGACCGAGCGCACTGCTCCCCTATGCATCTTGGCCAGTAAAAACACATAGGGAAAGCAAATTAATTGGCTGTTTTGCGCCAGTGATTAGAACATTACACTTGAAGTCTGCAGAAACTGATATTAGGCGAGCAAGATTAGGTCGGTTCTGACTTTTATTTGCTTAGTGCAGCATGATTAGCAACTGCTTCATTCAAGGTTAGTGCACTTGCTGCTGCAGAAGGAAATCTTCATCACATAATGATGCTGCATACCTTTAAGCTGATAAGCATGTTCCAGGCAGAAATCAAAAATCTCTTTGGGAAGGAAGCAAATGAGGAGATGTAACAGAGAACTCATCAAATGGCTTTCGAGTCACTCTTATGTCTGGCACTTTTGAAAATTATATTCCTAGGAAACCCGCTCTGCAGGCTGTATTTGCAGAATGTAGAGATGGTAATTGTGTCAGTTCAGGAGACAAAAAATAAAAGGACCCAAGGAGCAACATGAAGTAGGAGGTGACACCTTTCAATGAACTAACTAAAAATGAGCTTGCTCTAAAAGAAACAGAAAACTCTTCTTTTTTACGAACTACAGAAAGAGAAAGAAGAGCAAAGGATACAATGGCAGGGCATCAAGTTAGACCCCATAATTAAATTCAGAGATGCAGTAGATCAAAGAGGAAACCGTATTAAAAAATTGGGTCTAGGGTGCGGATTTGAGTTTCCCAGTTAACAGCTTTGCCTGGAGTATAATGACAAGAGCCTTTATCTAACAGGATAATAAACAAAGATGTAGTCCACAAGTAAGGAATGCCTGACACTTTAATTATTTTAAATAGAAAATGCTTTAGATTTTGGCCATGTCTCCAAAACTAAGCAATTTTTATTATTGCCCCATCTTGTCTACCACCACCTGACAATAAAAGAGGGAAAAAGGGCTGGCCCCGTGGCCTAGTGGTTAAGTTCCACATGCTCCGCTTTGGTGGCCCAGGTTTGGTTCCCGGTAAGGATCTATACCACTCATCAGCAGTCATGCTGTGGTGGCGACCCACATACAAAATAGAGGAAGACTGGCACAGATGTTAGCTCAGAGTAAATCTTCCTCACCAAAAAAAAAAAAAACAAAAAAAAAAACAGGGGGAAAATACTGTCAACAAATATTGAAATCTTAGTTGCTAACTTCCATTCTCTCCCACCTTCTCAGTGATCTTTTTCCCATCTCCTTGTCCTTTCTTTAGCCCAGAGATGGATGCCCCAAGACTGCAACTAAATCTTCAAACAATGTAAGTTTAGAAATACAGTTAGTGCAGTTTTTTTTTTTTTTGAGGAAGATTAGCCCTCAGCTAACTACTGCCAATCCTCCTCTTTTTACTGAGAAAGACTGGCCCTGAGCTAACATCCATGCCCATCTTCCTCTACTTTATACATGGGATGCCTACCACAGCATGGCTTTTGCCATGCGGTGCCATGTCCGCACCTGGGATCCGAACTGCTGAACCCCAGGCCACCAAGAAGCAGAATGTGCAAACTTAACCCCTGTGCCACTGGGCCAGCCCCTGTTAGTGCGGTTTTGTGTTCATTTAATTTAGCTCAGGTTTCACCTCTGCCACAGAAAGTGACACCTGTGGTTTAAGAACACTACAATGCCTCTGCTTGGCACCAATGATTCAAACGCATGGAAGTTTTTCCTCATATCATAGACAGTTTGGCTTAGCAAACTCTTTTTATTTAGTTTCTCTTTTATCCTCTTTTACCGGCATGAGTTACTGTCTTTTGGTGTTTGGAGATATAAAGTTCTTGGGCTCCTAAATCACTTCTCTGTCTTCTGGACTAAGCTTGCATGTCATCGTGGTGAACTCCTCCTTTCACATGGTTAGTGGTCCTTGTTGTAGGAAGTCTTGTCTGCTCAAGGCCTTATTTCTCTCCAACCTGTACTGTATTTCCAGTGTCCTGTATTAGAGCACCCTGGATCTTGTACTTCTTCTATCTTATTCTTGTCTTGGACTATTCAAGTAAGATCTATCTCCTATATATTCTGGTTGTTATCTTGGATCCTACTTGCAACTCATTTTTCCCATCTTGCCTTTGCATTTTGCTTCTTGCTTTCTTTTTTTTTTTTAGTTTACAAACACTGTTCCCTACTGGATCTTACCTGCTCACATTTGGTACAAGTGAATATTCTTCATCTTGTTTAACTCCTGGATCATCATATTCCTTACAAAGCAGATCCCTAACTATATTCTGAGACATGACTAGGTGTTTTAAACACACGCATGTGCACACACACACAAATAAAAACTGGTGTCTTTTTAGATATTATGTGCCCATACCTAAATAAACACTGGGAAGTTAGATGAGAGATCACCTGATAGATCAATAAATACACAATCATTACTCTGCATTAACAAACAGGTGTTATTTGCTAGCCAATGGCTGCCTTGATCTATGCTATCTATTCAATGATTGCAGTCAATACTAAGAATATTCTTATGTGATTTCAACGTACACTTGTGATATTTAATATTTATTAGATATCAAAGATTTGTACTACACATACTTGTCCCCCATGGATTTGGGGCTAGAAGAAGAAATTTTTAAACACAAAGTTGTCTTGTGTTTCTGAAACTTTTCCCAATCAAAGAAGCAAAAAGATTGAATTCTTCAAAGTGAAAATGAACACTTTTGTATCTTGAGCACCTGTTGATATATTGTTCATAATTAGAATTATGCAATGTCAAGATTGAGAATCATCTGCATCAAGGCTTTACAATATACCGGTCCATATTGAAGAGGCAACTTTATCAAGAAAAGTGAAGGGTCTGAGATTTTACGCTGCTCACAGGCTAACCAGATAGCCGGCCACAGTTTCTTTCATAAATGCTGGCAGAAGACGAAAGGCCCTTCAGAAAGGGGCAAAGACCTTAATTACTCAAGGCACCGTGGACAACATCAGCTTCATGTTCATATTGGTTACCCTTGCCCCTCAAGTCCCATGGGGCAATGCCGAGTGGCCTAGGTAGATGTTGAACACAGAGTGGGTTTGTGTCATGGCTGAAGAATCTCAAACCTAGAAACTCATCTCACAAGGGAGCTGCTAGCAAACCTGCCCAAACTTTGCCCCTGAGGGAGCCATTATCTTTATTATCCTTTTGAAGAAACCAATCTCTCTGCCCTGAGGACGTCACTACCTCTATCTTCCAAGGCTGTTTGTGTTGCAAACATTCTTGAAAAGATAGTCTGGGACAAAAGCTACACAAGACGGGTAGAAACACCATGGAGAACTGTCACCTCAACAAAGTTTCAAATAATATTAATTATTTAGAGTACTTCCATGGTCCAGGTTGCTGTGTAAAGTATATTATGTCATTTAATTTTATCAATAGCTCTATGAAATAGGTACTGTTATCCTCATTTCATAGATAAGGAAATTGAGGCACTCGAAGTAACTTGACCAAAGAAGGTTACCACCTTTGACTCTAGTGCCTGCTACTCAGTATGCTGTATAGATGATATCAATATTCTCATGTAAAAAATAAACTAATCAAATTTTGATGCAGCATTTCAGAAAGGAGGCATAAAATGTAGTTCCTGATAGGTTATCAGAGCAAGTCTAGATTTGACTAGTTATAATCAATATTAGTCCTATATACTTGTACATTCCTTTGTAATTGACCACGGGGTTTCACAGGTATTATTTTTTCATTCATTCAAAAATTATTGATTGATTGTCTACTATAGGCAAGGTACTATGCTTGATTCTAGTGAACAGACACAATGTCATTGCTTTCATTGTGCTTAAAGTCTAGCCATGGAGACAGCTATTAAACAAAGAATACACAATTACTCATTCAATTACAATTGTGTACTCTTTGCTTAGGTGAACTCATTCATTTTCCCCAGGCTCAGTTACCATTTATATGCTGATCACCCCTCAGATCTGTAATTCTGGTTTCTATTTGTCTGTGAGCTTCATATATATATATATATATATATATATATATATATATATATTTTAATCTCAAGTTTTACTAGACATCTCAGGTGTTTCTCTCCAGGAAAGGCTTTTCTCTGGTGTTCTCTATCTCAATGAATGACAGCACCGTTTATCCAGTGGCCAAATGAGATGTTTGGACATCATGATTTTCCTTTCTCTTTTGTCTGATAAACCAAGTCCCATTTTATTCACTTAATATCTTTTGAATTAATCTCCTCTGCTGCTAACTTAATTTTGACCACCATTATATCTGGCTAAAATCACAGCAATAATGACTTGCAAGTTGGTATTGCAATGTCCTATCTTGCCCACCCTCTCTAATCCCATCTCTACTTTTCAGCTGGAAGCAACTCTACAAAGCAAATCTGGTTAAGTCATTTCCTTATCTAAAACCTTTCAACCATTCTCTCATAGTCCACAGGATAAATGTAAATTCTTTGCACAGCACACAAAAGTCCTTTATGATTAGGACCCAGATTCATCTTTTACCTTCTAAACCCTTCAACTCCGCTTTCCAACCATAGACAACTTTGTTCACATATGTGAAAGTACAACGTTCTTTCTCACCTTGAGTGATATAGGTGCTGTTTTCCAGTTTGTAATATTATTTTGCTTCTCTGCCTTCACCTCCCTGCCCCTCACTTCAGTTTTGCCTGGCCAACTCCTATCCTTTTAATTCTAAAATGTCATTCCTGCTGTGAAGTCTTTGCTATTGCTCCCAAGCTGGATTGTGTTTCCTTCCTCTGTGGTTCGAACAGCACCTGTGCTTCTCTGATCATAGCACTGATCGTGCTGGACTGTAAATGCCTTTCTGCTTGTCTACACACGCTGCATTAGACTCCAAGAGGAAGACAAACTGTGTCTGTCTTGTTTATCATTCTATACAAAGTGCCAAAGTACCTAGCACATATCCCACCCTCAATGAATATTTTTAATGAATGAATGAGTATATGCATAAGTGAATGAATGAGAAACAAACAAACTATGTCTCCTATAGTTTTCCCTGCAACTAATGTGATGCATGGGAAAGAGTGGCCCTATAAAGGTTAGTACTTTGCTTCTCTTATTAAGAAATTGGGGACATATTTGAAAAGAAATGGAAATTAAACCCTCAAAAAAGAAGATAAGAAAAAGGAAACCCTTCAAAATAGACTCTTATTCATTGAGGAAACCCTATGGTAACAGAGTTCATTTTCATTTTGGCCTTGTCTCACTTCACCATCCTTTCCTGATTAGCATCACTCTCTCCACCCTCCAGCCTTTTCCCCTAATTAGACACTCCTGCTGAGCTTAGCTGCCCTCCAGTCTAGTGACCCCAGAGCCTGCACTCTAAGAGATTCTCCTGGTCCCGGGCCATCTTCACTCCTGCCTTAATCAAACCTTATTTCTTCCTACTCACCTTTGCAAACATAACACTAGATGATGTCCTAATGGCTTTTGGAGGCTTAAAGAATTATTTTAGCATTCTAGGAGTAAAAATGCCTCAATTCAATTGAAAGATAACAGTAGATAAGCAACTATAACAAGCTACTGAGCTTTAGGACATCCTTCAAATAATAACCTCTAGTTAAACTCTTTCCCTATGTTTATGTGAGAGCCTTGTCTGAGTTTTCACAAAGAAAAATCATTAGAACATTTTAAATTAAATGCATGAAATACTATATTTGGTCAAGAGAAAGGTAATCTAAATCGAAATGTTCAAGTGACATTAACTTGCTTCTCTTTTTCTATTGAGGAATTCATTAATGAAATACAACAGACAAACAATTTCAAAGAACAAGAGAAGCGAGAGCTTCAGAAAGGTGACTTTTCAAGTTGCAGACAGCATCAGGTGACAAATATTCAAGGAATCAGAGAGCAAGATGGAACGGGAGTGAAGGAAATGGAAAAGAAGGATCAAAAACGGCAATCAAGAAGAGATAAGGGCAGAGTGGACATCTGAATTTACAACCAAAGGAGAGCAGAAGCTAATAAAAGTGGTAGAAGCCAGACCTAGTGTGCACGAGGCAGAAATGTTCACCCTGCAGGCACATTTTACACAGGCCAGAGGAGAGACTGACAGAGGCAGCAGATGAGGGTGAAGGAAACACCATTGCTGGGGGAATGGAGAAAAGGGGTTCCGAAGGCAGCATAGAACGGAGAAGATTCGACCCTAGACTTAGTGTGGGGGTTGTGGAGAGTCAAACCATTTTAAAAATTGATAAGCTGAAATATTGACAAAGAGCGTAGAGATATGCTTTTGTCTGAAGCTAAATATGAGATGAAGATGGAAAGAAAGATTTAGGACTTAAAATCCCTTCTATTTTTATTATTGCTAATTTCATTTGCCTAAGTAGTCTACTTGCTATGTGTATTTCTCTCTTCTCGTTTTCCCTGATTAATCTTCCTAAAAGCCATTTGATTATGTCATTCTGATTATTGCTTTATTAGTTATCTTTTATGGGTCTCTGCCTTATCTCCTGTTACTTACTGCCTTGAATTCTTTTCTTCTTCAAGCAGCTTCTTGAAAAGGGCAGGCCTCACTGCTGAATTCATTTTCTTGTGGTCACAGTAATCTACCTGGCCCAGCTCAATGAACACTTTTTAGTCCTCGTCTGATTCAGTCTCTCTGGCGTTTGAACAGATGAACGCTCGTTCTTTCATGAAAGTCTCTCCTCCTTGCTTCTTTGCACTCTTCTCTCTTGGTTGTCCTCCTCCCTGTCTGATCAATCCCCACACCCCGCCCCACCTATCTCTAGCCCCCTTCTCTGAGCTCTACAAACCCCTCTTTGGCCATCTCATCACCTCGTGTCAACTAAACCCCTAGGCATCCCTGACAACTCTCAGAACCTAGACCTCCCTCGTAAGCTCCAAATCCATACTTACCTCCATCAAGATGAACTTCTGGCACTTGAGATTCAATCTCCAAACCAGCATTGATTACCTCACTGCCTCCTCCTGACCCCATACTGGGCTCCTCTGTTGTGATTTTGGTGTATTGAGGGAAGACAAGTGGGTTCATCCCATCCGTAAGTTGCTCTCCCAACCTTCTTTCTTGAGGCTGGTCCAGCACCCCCAAGACATCACCTTAACATTATTCTGTGGGTTTGGAATACAGATCAGCTGGTTCATTTGACCCTAAGTAGGTATTGGTTCTCTCTAACTGTAGGGAACAAAGAGTAGGGTAAGAATGTAATAGAAGCCATGTTTAAGGAAGGTCACTCTGGAAGTAAAGTGAAGTGGTTTAGGCCTGAATCTGGAAATTTAGTCTGAGACTCAGGATGAAAAGGGTAGTGGCAGCAGTAGGAATAGAGGAGGAACATATGTGAACGACAAGCTGAGGGGAATGCTGGTAGGAGCGGGTTCCATTCAGCTGGAGTAGAAGATACATTTAGTTGCTGCCATCTAGGCTTTTTTATTTGGCTTTTAACACTGGTCAGGAAGAATAAAGCTATTCATTGTGGTAAGAGGAGATAAAAAGCAGTGACTGCCTGGTGCTGGTGCTGGAGGACTCTCAGGCCTGCCAGGCTCCTATTCACACTAGAGAACCAGTCCAGAGCAGATTAGCGTCAACACCAATGGGGCTGTATTTGGAGGGTGAGCCCTTTTTGTCCAGCTCCTCTCTTCCACTTAGAGAAAAGATTCACACAAATTTCCTCTAAGAACTTCCCTGTGGAGGAGTATTAGGCTAGACAGCCATGAGGGAAGAGGAAATAGCTTGCTGGGTTTTTTTGCACATTTTGTTTTTTTAAAGATTTTTCAAATTTTTTTCCTTTTTCTCCCAAAAGCCCCCCAGTACATAGTTGTATATTCTTCGTTGTGGGTCCTTCTAGTTGTGGCATGTGGGACGCTGCCTCAGCGTGGTTTGATGAGCAGTGCCATGTCCACGCCCAGGATTCGAACCAACGAAGCACTGGGCCGCCTGCAGCGGAGCGCGCGAACATAACCACTCGGCCACGGGGCCAGCCCACTTTTTGCACATTTCTAATTCTCTACTACTGCCCTTTCTTTGGTGATAGTTTAGGAGAAGTGACAAGTACAGAAATAGATTAGATTAAAATCTACATTTTAATCCTCCACTTGCCAAATTTCCATGAATCTATGTTAATTAAATAACTCAAATCAGGCCCTCATTTACACATTTACTCCTTAATTATTGTGATTATCTTCACTTTAAAATTGTGCATCAACTGGAAACGAGTCCCAGAAAACAAAAAATATTATGACATATTAATGTTGACATAGAAGAAAATATGAACATTTCAAGGATTTTTTTCTCCTTTTGCTGTATCTACATGTAGGAGTAGAATATGAGGCAATTATTCAACCATTTCGGAGTTCAAATATCTAGATAACTGATGGAAACATTTCAAACAAATTATTCACATTTTTTAATTTTTAATTTTATTTGGTGTGTATAGACAGTTTCAAATGACTTTGTCATTTTTTATTGCCTTAAAATTGAAATAAATAGCATAATCAAAGAACTTAGCAAGAAAATAAAGGGCTTCACTCTTACAAATGTACATTCTCAGTGGAGCATGATTTCACGTCCTTTGCACAGAGGGGCTTCCATTATAGCTGAGCAGAGCTCCACCAATGAGAGGTCACGAAGACTGAGCTTTCACAGTGATCCACAGTTGCTATGAAACTGAGCAGTGAATAAAACTTTGATGTCACATACGCTATTTACATACCCAGGACTGTCATGGACTGAACTGCTAGCCCACTGAACAGCATATTTAGTTATACATACCCACACTGTAGACAAGCCTATATTTTAAAATGGCAATCGACTTAAATTTACTTTCTTAAAACTTATTTCGAAGATAGAGAATTATTAGGCTAGGGTAGAGAAGATAGAGCTATAGTCTAGGAAGAACACTTCTGCTCTTCATATATTCGGATATCAGTGTTTTATTTTTAAAAGGGGGGATAAACAAATTTATTATGGAGATTTAAGGTGTTGGTACTGAGAACACAAGAACATGTATGGGACTGGAAGCACATGATACTAAAAGAGTTGTGTGACTTGTAATCATAATCACTTATAAAGCAGTAGTTTTTCTTATCAAAACAAGAGGGTGGGAATTCAGCAAACATCTCCTTGTCAGGCTGTCTTATAACTCTTGGGTATTTTGTCCAATAATATATAATCATGCACCTCATTGAGTCAAGGTAATGAAGTTCAGAGAACATTGAATATATGCGATGTTTGGTTACAAAGTCATCATGTGGTATAATGACAATATAACATGGATATGTAGGTATTCTGGGAATGGAACACCATTAGTAACTCCAAGGTCTTTAGGTGAAGGGTGTGGACCTACACTGAAAACCATAGAACTACATTTCCATCTCGGTATCACATCAAAACCAGACAAACATACAAAAAACAAAAGGATTGGAGCAGTAATGACACCCTTTAGAAACTACTCAAATGAATGCTTCTGGAATCCTCAACTATCTATATTTAACCAAACTCAAATGCTGTTTCACAACTTTTGCTTTTGTTCGTGCTCTCCCCCAACCCCATGCCTTGAAAACTTTTGCTTCTGTTTTTTATCTAACTCCCACTCGTCCATCTAAACTGAGTTCTGACTGTCTTCTTTTGGAAAGCCTTGTCTGACTCCACAGGCTGGGTTAGAGTCTCCTCTCCCATCCAACAGCATTCCAAGCGTATCTCTAGTAACCATAATACTTGAAAGGATTTGTCCCACTGTAAGTGAGCTGAGGGCAAAGAGAGTGTGTACCTTTTCATCTTTTATTCCCTTACTTTGGCGCTGTGCTTGTCACTTAGCGGGCATTCAAGGAACGGCTGTTGAACTAAACCAAACTGCAGAATCAAACATTCCAGAAGAGGTCTGAGGACATGGGAGATTGCCAACACACCACAGAGTTGATCCTGTGCTATGATTAAATTGGAGTGCTTCGTCCAAGAATTAACCCCGTGTATCTTGCTTCTAAGTTCTAATTTATGTTCCTCCCTCCCCTCTGCATACTTCTTCCCAACATCACCTGCTAAAATCCTACCCATGCTTCAAGGTCTCCGTTAAATTACTTGTTCTCAATCAATTTATTTCTTATTTTCCAACTGGATATTATTCCTGTGCTCTTAACCCATAGAGTTTTTTTGTTTTTATGAAATTTACTTTATTCAACTTTGGGTTCATATTACATATTTATCTCCCATCCATCTTTGTGGTTTTTTTCTTTTCATCTTTGTGTTTTTGCACTAGCTATCACTAAGCTTTACACATACTGAGTACTCTATAAATAGCTCTTTAGTTGAATGCAATTAACCTAAGGCAAAACAATTTTTAGTAATGATATATCTGAAATAGATTACAAATATTACCTTGCTAAGATCATGAGCTATAAAGAAGAAAAATGTTTTCTTTTAAAAAATCATAAGCTATATGAATAGATTACAAAAATATGTACCCTATTGATAGTATTTAAATATAGCAAGCTTACATAAGAAAAGACAACTAAACCAAATCTGTGAATCTTGATTCAGATTTCATTAATTAAGAATTTGTACTTTCACATAAATGTTCATAGTGGCTTTATTTGTAATTGTCAAAAACTGGAAACAACCCCAATGTCTATCAACAGATGAATGGATAAACAATAAATAAACAAAGCAATAAAAATGAACATATTATTGATACATGCAACAACATGGATGAATCTGAAAATAATTACACTGAGTGAAAGAAACCAGACAAAAAGGGTATGTACTATATGGTTCCATTTATATAAAACTCTAGAAAATGCAAACTAATCTATAGTGACCAAAAGCTGATCTTGGTTGCTTGGGAACGGGGGAGGTTTGGGTGGGGGACATTACCAAGGGCCATGAGGAAATTTGAGGGATGATGGAAATGTTCATTACCTTGATTCTGGAGATGGTTTAAAGGTATACATATTACATCAAAACTTATTAATTTGTACTCTTTAGTGTAGTTTATTGTCAATCATATTTCAATAAAGCCATTTTTTTAAATTCCTCTAAAAAAGTAATTTGTGATAAATAATTTTATCTGATTCTTTTACCTATTTTCGGTACATGGTGAGCCAATTTAAGAGGATAAACTATACTCAAAGTCTTAGGCCTATTTTAAATGGGAATGAAAACTATTAATATTAACCTATTTTAAATATTAAAACAGACTCTTCTACCTGGAAACAAACATGCATTAGGATGATCTACGTTTCAGAGTCTTCACTAACCAATGATCCCTTTGTGTGAGGTTTTACATACCCCTTCAAATTTTACCATTTCACTGATTTTGTAATTAAAAAAAAAAATAAAGCCAGGTTATTAGAATTCTTATCATTCATTTTCTCTCTTACAAGAGGAACAAGTGTTGGGTTTCAATCCCATCAGGAGAGCTTGCTGATAATGCTTAATCCCTCCACAGAGTATCCATTGCGACCCTGAGGGTGACACCCTCGTGGCCCCAGGAGTGGAGCCTGCCAGGATTCCAGAAGGAGCTCAAGGTTAGAGTAACTTCTGCTTCTAGTGACCGGCACCAGGAGTCTGCCCCCTTCCCTGGTCTCCCCTAGGAATTGCCACATGACAAGACATTCCCATCCAATCCACAAAATGTTTACTGACTATAAGTGAATGGTGTGCATTTCTATGTCCTTGCCGATGGACTAAAAGTCTCACCAAACCGTGCCTGTAAGGATTACTTCTGTGAAATCAGACATGGCCAATATGTGCATGAGGGACCTAAGCTATGTCTGGGGTAAGAGGCTCTCAGTCAAGGCAAATGCAAGATTGGCTCTCCTGAGCCAGAGTCCCCACGAGGCCACATGAAGGCACATTCTAAGAGAGGAGGTTCCTGAAAATCAGGGAGTAAGGCCCAGTGGGCAAGGAAAGGAGAGAACATTACAGCCTCTGCTCATTCTTTAGCCACCAGTCCATTCTGGCACCAAGAGGCCTGAGCTCAGTTCATTGACTGCCTGAGCTTTTACCATTTCAAGAAAAATCTAAGTGGTCCCTAGGAAATGAGGCATCCATCTTTTTTTTCTTTTTTTCTTTCTTTTCTTGGTGAGGAAGATCAGCCCTAAGCTAACATCTGTTGCCAATCTTTCTCTTTTTGCTTGAGGAAGATTGCCCCTCAGCAAACATCTGTGCCAATCTTCCTCTATTTTTTTTTATATGTGGGACACTGCCATAGCATGGCCTGATGAGCATTGTGTAGGTTGGTGCCTGGTATCTGAACCCACAAATCCTGGGCTGCTGAAGTAGAGCAGGTGATCTTAACCACTATGCCATTGGGCCGGTCCCCACTCTTTTTCTTTTGGTGAGGAAGATTTGCCCTGAGCTAACATCTGTGTCAGTATTCCTCTATTTTGTATGTGGGATGCCTCCACAGCATGGCTGATGAGTGGAGTAGGTCCATGCCTACTGGACTGGAACCCACGAACCTGGGCTGCCAAAGTGGAGCATGTGGAACTTTAACCACTCAGCTATGGGGCTGGCCCCAAATCTTCTTATTCTTTGGTTCAGTTCCTCCTATCACTGAAGGAACACTGTCTCCTTTCTTTCACCTTCTCCCCAAAGAACCCTGTCTATTTTTGGTGAAACCTACTTCCTCTGCTCAGAAATAATAGATGTAAGGGTTGGGAAGTTAGGATGCACGGGGCTTGTTAGATATTGTATCAGGGTCCATTTTTCTCACCCTTGCTGCCTTTGCCTACCAGTTCCAGGCAAAACTGAAGTGTGGGAGGCCTGCCCCGTGGCTGAGTGGTTAAAGTTCCCATCACTCCACTTGGGTAGTCTGGGGTTTTCGGGTTCAGTTCCCAGGTGCAGACCTACTCCACTCATCAGCCATGCTGTGGCAGCATCCCACATACAAAGTAGAGGAAGACTGGCACAGAAGTTAGCAGAAGTTTGGCACAGATGTTAGCTCAGGGCTAATCTTCCTCAAGCAAAAAAAGAGGAGGACTGGCAACAGATGTTAGCCCAGGGCTAATCTTCCTCACAAAACACAAAACAAAACAAAACAAAAACTGAAGTGTGTAATTCTCCTTAATGATCTCACCTCTTCACTTCCATTTAGTAATCTCCCTTCCTTTTTCTATCAATCTACCCCCAGGGCTACACAGGACTACTTTTAGGTAATTTTTAGGTAATTTTAGGGTGAAAGGAATGTTAAAAGTCACCTATCACAACAACAACACAGATTCTCCTGAAATCCTAGTCAAACAAGGACAACTGGCCTACACTGCAAAGACAACTGTTTCAGCTAATCGGATAAAAGAATCCATGCCAACAACCCCTGGGAGAAGACTGAAGGAGATTCTTGGGCCTTTCTCTCTTCTCTCAAGCAACCCACACACATATATATATATATTTTAAAAGATTTTATTTTTCCTTTTTCTCCCCGAAGCCCCCAGTACAAAGTTGTATATTCTTAGTTGTGGGTCCTTCTAGTTGTGGCATGTGGGATGCCGCCTCAGCATGGCATGATGAGCAGTGCCATGTCCGTGCCCAGGATTTGAACGGGTGAAATCTGTTTGCAGAGAGTGCGAACTTAACCACTCAGCCCCTAACCAACCAACATATATTTTAGAGGTGATTCACTGAAGACAATGTTTCATTTAATATTTCAGGGAAGAAGAGAAGAAAAGAAGAGAGGAGAGGACATATGCTGACAGGATGGACAGGTGCTGTGATTTTTTTGAGCAGGTAGGACCAGTTATTTATTCAATGCATAAACCTCAGCCCTACTTATTATTTTGAATAATCAAGAATAGCAACTTTCTAGATGGTGGCAGGGGAGTGACACAGAATAAAGCAAAGATTTGAGTAGCACGAATGCTATTCTCTAAATTGGAAACTAACTTGGAAAAGCACAATGAAATGTGCCAAGCGACCATTTGTGACCAATGGTTGGAATGCCACTATGTATTTCTTTGCAAAGATGCACTTTTTCATAATTAGTTCTCAACAATCATAAAAAAAAATGCCTTAATGCAATAAAGCATTTTTAAAATTTTTCTATATTATGTTCGTATGAAAATAAACTATGCTTTTTTCAACCATACACCAGAAACTTCTCTTTTCTAACAGTGTCAATGTGCTTTTATTGGTAAAAATCAAATATCTTAAAATTACATTTTGACCAAATAATACTATATCTTTTTTTGTTGTTGTTGTTGCTTTTAACTTTGAAAAGTTAATTTTACATTTCATTTTCACCATGTTACAATCCTGTGAGACAGATGATATTAATAATAAACAGGTAAAGAGGTACTATGAGACTTGTTCAAGTCGGAGTTAGTGGTGGACTAGCTAGTTAGCTGCAGTGTCATATCTGGGGCACACCTCTCCCTGGGTCCCACATCTGGGCTCTCTTTAGCTCAAAAATGTAATTTGAGTGGACTGTGCCCCTTTGTGGGTTCTCATTTAGGTCCTATTGATGGTCTTTACGGAAACTGATTCCAAATGGAATCTGTCTGTTACCTCTTCTCATCAGTTTGCCACATGTCCTGCCCCTGCCAGCTATGCTCAGGAGACAGGAGCCACAAGTGCAACTCAGTACGTCAGTCATTTGACAAACATTTCCGAGTAAAATGAATATGTTAAACTCCACACACAGTTTTGTAAGCAGTCCTACAGCGTACAAATATGCCGAGTCTATCTAATGTGGCTCGTCTGATCCAGAAAGTGTTAAGAAAAGAACAAGTGCAACAATATTTTCTTTTTTAGGAAGCATTAAAGACATCTTCTTTAATTATCACACTAAAGATTCTCTAACCAACAACATACGCTTGCTAATAATTTTTGTCTTGCAGAAATATGAATGTTTTCTAATGGGAGGCATTTAAAATGCCTTAGTTGAAGATTGATTCAAAGAAAAGCCCTCTTTTGGATTCATCACAACATCTATCAGGTGGTATTATTTTTCCAATAGTCTTTTACTCTACCCTTTGCATTCAAAAGAGCTTATGGCCAACCTATAATTATTTTCTGCTAATTAGGGTAATTCATGGTTAATTATTCAAAATGATTCCTCTTCAAAATCAAATCCATTTCTTGTCATGACATTAAAAAAAGATACAAATAAAATATTATCAGAATGCAAATTTCTGTCAGAAGGGGATATTTTTATTTTCTTTAAATAGCATTAAATTCTTTCTCTACCAGCAAAGGCTCCATGGTTCACTACCTCAATTAACGTGGACTAGAGAAGGGCAACTGAACCATGAAGTGATGACTATCAATGTTTGCGATAATTGCTAAGGATTACTTATATTGACTACATAGGAGTGAGTAATTTACTGTGTTCTTAGAGAATTGTTACAAAGCAAAAAGCAAAAGTAAGAACTAACAATGGATAAGGGCAAACAGTCAACATGTTAGCTTGGGACCCTGGGTGTCCAAAGATGGACTTTGAGTGGACTGTGCCTCTTTGTGGGCCCTCATTTGGGTTCCACTGCTGCCTAAATTTCCCTTTCCAGGGATTTCCCTAGTCCCACTCCCTCCTTTCAAGAGGCAGCTCCTTGCCCGTGATCTCCCAGGGAGGCCCTGGACCTCCCTTTGTCTCTGAGGCAGGATCGCACTTTGCCTGCACTTTGCCTTGCCCCTTACCCCACTCTGGCCTCACTCCCCACTTTGTTCTACTGTGATTATTGTATGATACCCAACAGTCTTTCCTGAGAGAGTGAGGCTGTCCTCTGTCTAAATTTTTCTTTGGCAACAGCCTTAACATACATGTACTATACATAGTCAAATTTTATAATACATTTATTGAGTACCTTCAGTGTACAAAGTCCTAAAGGTATATAATCAACCAACTGTGTGTGACGTAAACAGTTCTATTAGATTCAAATGAGGAGAATAAAGTTACAGATGCAAAAATGTACGAGTAAGGAAAAAAAGATCTTTAGAAATGGCAGCTACTTCAGGGAAACACAATTAGATGATAAGTGACGTTACAAAGTCTATGATGGTGACAGTCATGCTTGCTAAATAGTCCACATGTCCCTTCTCAGTTAGATGGAGTCATGTGACAAGTTCTGGCCTATGGACTGTGAACAGATTTACCATGTGTCAAAGCATTTAATTGCTTGTGGGAGGAGACCCTCCAGTGGAATCTCATTACCACGGCAACAAAAGAGGCTTTATGCTGAGACGGTAGAGTCAAAGATGGAGTGTCCTGAGTTGTGGAGTCACCACATGAGGATACTGCTTGGAGAGTTGTCTGGGTTCATAGTTGCTCTTGTTTCTTTAAGATGTGAAAGTCACAACATTAATCTGTGCTGTATGTGGCTCAGTAGAGCCTCAAGGTACACCTTTGTGCTGAATGAAATTGTCTCATATAGGACCACTTCTCATCCAAATACCAGAATAAGTTTACATGAGCAGCATAGCTGGGTGTCCTCAAACACTCGTCACCATAAATGCAAAACCCCCTTTCTGTGTTTGCAGAAGTAATTCCATCTCTTCCACATTTGGGACACAGTATAGAAGACTGCTTACTGTTTATTAGGAGGGCCATTTCTTTTAAAAGCTAATCAAACAACTGAAAAACCATTTGCATTACTTCACTTTCTGTAGTTTACTGGATCTACAAGCAGGAAGGCTGAAGGTAATAATTGAACACTTTTTTAAATCTATCTGGAAAACTGCTTTGCTATGCAACTCTTTGAAAACTGTTGCTGATTTTTGGCCTGTAGTTTTGGTTTATATATCAAAAATATTAATATTCCAATCATTGCATATCTGGATAGATGTTCAAAGAGCTTAAGAATTTTTTTTTTTTTTTTTTGGTGAGCAGAGCTCACAAACTTAACTGCTACACCACTGGGCTAGCCCTGAGCTTAAGAATTTTTATCATGACATTGTTTAAAGAAAATATTAGAGACCAGATAAATGTCCAATTATGGATAATTCCTATAATATACTTGAGACATCCATTCCATGAAATATTTTTAGCCATTTACCATGATAATGTAGAACATCAGCTTTCAGATGGGGTGTGATAACACTCATTTATCCGGTTAGAGATGGGAAGACGTACAGCCAACATGCTGGGAGCTGTGTGTATCTGGAAGCCCGTTTTATCTGTACTACAGTCTGATAGTCAAAATTTGAGCACATCCTTTGAATTTTGTGCAAGTGAGAATGTGAGTTCCTTCAGGGGAAAAAAATAGAGAACTATCATAAAAAGAAAATTTAATGATATAAGTACCAAAGAAGTACAGACAAAAGAAAATGAGCTAGACTGCCAACTCATGGCAGCTACACAGAATTGCAGGGGTTGACTTCAAGAAGATACAATAAGTATTAGACAAATGATCAAAGAAACTAAGATTAGAGAGTATGGATTGTGTGCTTTGAAAGCAGGGACTTGTCTAACTTGAGGTGCGGTTGTGTTTCACATACAACTTTTCGAGGTCATTTTTCTTTCTCGAGTGTAATTCAAGTTGCTGGCCATGGAATTTGTTTTTCTTTTCTGCCTTGTAATTTTAAGAAAATTAGGGTCAACTAATATATTTTTATGCCCCACATGTGAATCCGAAGCAGAACAATTCCCATGGAGGGTTCTTGTGGAGCTTCATTTTAGTTATGTTTTAATAAAGTCTTATTTGTATCGACTTCTGGGGCAGCATGGCATTCCCTAACTGATAAACGACTTGGGTTTACTTTTTTATGGAGAGATTTTAATTTAATATGATAGATTCAATCATTGTTTTTCAAGTTTTATATGCATGCCTGGAAGCCTTTTAATAACTTGCAATAACAAACAAAATGAATGTGACTTTTAGGGTAGACACTCTTGTAATTGATATTTTTACCAACTCAGGGTATTTTTTTATTTTGCCAAAAAATAAAGTGCATTCTTTCTATCCTTGGGGAAGAGAGTCATGGAACTGCAATTTACTAAAAATGTGAGAAAGCTTCTACAGTTGCAATGAAAAAAATTCATAGAGATATATTTCTTCCCTTAGATGTGATCCTTGCCTAACTCACAAAAAGTAAAAGATTTTTTCTCTTATCTTAATAAACTCATTTGCCCTTCTGCATAGTTAGGGATCAAGGTATGATAGAATTTTCAAAACATATATTAACAGGTAGTAGGTAAGGTTCATATGGACTAAAATCCTGCATAAGAAATTATATTATTTTAACTTTCAAAATTCTATATTTTCAATACTGAAGAATGGGATTTGGGACACAATAGAGATTTTGATAATGACAGGATTCTGCCTAAGACCACAGAAGAGGCTAGAACAAGGAACATAAGAACGGGGAATCTACAAATTAGCATGCTATGATTCTTCTCTTTCATTGCATTTAAGAACAGCTTTGAAAAGATCCAATGTCTCAGCAGTTGAAACATTTCTACTGTATCTAAGTAGCATGTACTATAACTCAAATTGACATGGTTCCCTGAGAAATACTGGGACAACTCTTATAAAGCAATGAGGCATTACTGAACAATATTTTTGGATGATAAACAGTAATAGAAATTTGAGATCAAAATGACCTTTTCAAGGGAGTAGGTCACACCTATGAAAACACAAGACAAGTATTTAAGTTTGTCTCTCATTCCATGATATTGAGCTTCTGCAAGTGTTTGTGCATTAGTCAGCTTGACACCTCAAGGATCCCTAATTTTTATGAAGACATCAGCATGCTGGCAACAGTTTTTGAAGGACCTATCTGAAAAAAAAAATGTCTGTACCTTACTTGCCCCAAGACTGAATATAATTTTTCACCATGGTTATAGGGCTGATGAAATACTGAATGTGGGAGGAGGGGTTACAGCAGGGGTAGGGTGGTAAAGAGAAAGTGGAGGAACAGGAGGATTTCAATAATTTGCTGCAGCAATAATGCTTTGTCTCAGTTCTCAAGAAACAAAAGTAATAGCTACTATCTATTAAGCTGAGCTAAGAACTTCGAGAAAGAAAATCACTGAGACTCAGTTTCTTCATCTGGATATAAGAGCAATGTCTAGCTTGCAGATTATTGTGAGGATAAAATTATATAATATATGCAAAAGCCATTCCAAGTTAAAGGATACAAAAGGGTTCAGTATTTAAAATCCATAGGTATACTTTCATAAACTGAAAAATACTGAAAAGTCTTGCAGGAGTTTCTAACCTGAAAATATGTTCCTGATGGGATGGACACACTAAAGAAAATATGCTGTATCATTAAAAGAAAAAAAAGATTCAAGGTTGAAAGACGTACTACCTAATATAGATGTTACCTACGTCATCAAAGACTCTGAAGGTCCCATACAGTGCAAAGCTTCAGGACATTCATATATACAATCTCAAATGCTTTTGACCCATCACCAGCTGTTGCCATACTCATTGACATTTTCATATTGTAAATCTTATTTTTATACATTTCTAAATTCAGGTTTAAATGGTCAAATAACTGCATCAGACTTGTAAATAATATCTAATAGAGCTACTAACATAGTCACTCGGGAGAAAGAAAAGTTTGTGTTTTCTTCTCATCTTATTTATGTTACTACTTTCATTATAGCAAGAAAAATTCAGGTGGACTTATAAAATCTTCTTGCTTGTTCAAAGTACTAAAATAAATTTCCTGAGCCCTTCATTTCTCTCTTGCCCATATACAAATGTTGTATGATAAATATTCCAAGAAGAGCCTGATATCAATATTAGTCTCTTCCCCTAGAGTTGCTATTCCTTTTAGTTTCCAAGCTTGAGCACCTTGGCATTCTCTTAGATTCTTGCCTTTCTATCCACATATTTATGTTCATCAAGTCCTACCTATAATTCCTTTTCAATTTTTTTGACTCTCCTTTCCTTGTTTATTGCTAATTTCATTCAGATGTTCCTCCAATAATCTTCCACACAAACTCTCAACTCATTTCCCATGATACTGCAACAAGCCATCCTTCATCAAATATCTTCTGATTTGGGTCAAGGTGGTTCAAGGCATGTGACTGGTTTTCTTTCAGCAGAGAAGACCTTTCAGTTGGGGACGTTTGGCCTGAGACCTGAATGATGAGAAGGGATCAGCTGTTCGAAGAGTTGGGGGAGGAGTGTTCCAGAGAAAGGGGAGCAAATGAAAAGGCTGGGGGGGGGGTGGTGGTGGTGGGAGTGGCAGTACAAGCCCGGTGTGTTTGAGGAAAAGAAAGTTAGCAAGGAGGACATGGGGACTGAGAAGAGATAGGGTTAGAGGTGGGAGGGAAGCCAGAGCACACAGGCCTCACAGCAGTTTGCAATTCTTCTAATTGAGTTGGAAAGTCATTGAGAGGTTTTAAGCAAGGGGAACGATAGGAACTGATTTTAGTTTTACTTCTTTGATTTATTTTTTTATTGAGGTCACATTGGTTTATAACATTATAAAAATTTCAGGTGTACATCATTATATTTCAACTTCTGTATAGACTTCATTATGTTCACCCCTAAAAGTCTAGTGCCATCTGTCACTATGCACATGTGCCCCTTTAGCCCTTTTGCCCTTGTCCCCATCCCCTTCCCCTCTGGTAGAAAAAATACATACAGATGAATGGAACAAAATTCAGAGCCCAGAAATAAACCCAGATATCTATGGACAGCTAATTTTTGACAAAGGAGCCAAGAACATACAATGGAGAAAGGAAAGTGTCTTCAATAAATGATGTTGGAAAAACTGGACAGCCACATGCAAAAGAATGAAGGTAGATTATTATCCTATACCACATACAAAAAGTAATTCAAAATGGATTAAAGACTTGAATGTAAGACCTGATCTACTTTTTAAATTGTCACTCTGGTTGCTGATAAATGGCTGTTGTAGAGATGGAGTCGGAGAAGCCTTCCCCAAACACTCCAAGACACTCTTATCTCCTTCCTCTGAATTCCCTGGAACATCTCTTACTCACCTGACTTTTGCATATATGTAATCTTGTATTATTCCATGTTAGGTGTGTAGCACACAATTTTACCAAATGCTCTTTGATGGACTTCATATCTTGATCTTTGTACCTCAAGACTCCTTTGTGCTCTCCATAGCGCTTACCCAAATGCTTTGCCCCTGATAGGTACACAACAGATAGTACAGTAATTGTTGATGGAGCCCTATTATGTGAACTTGAGACCTGCAGAGGTGAATGTCCCAAGGAGGAAGTGGTCCTGTGGATTAGCTCATCCTAGTGACGGTAAGCAGTCTGAAGACAAGAGTTTTTGAGTCTTCTATATTCACTGAACCTCATTCCATGTCAACACCTAATAGAGTTCATCAACATGGCTGCAGCTCACTAAAGTTGGCTGAAAATCATCAAATGCTACACTTAAGATTTGTGCATGACCTTGTGTGCAAATTTACTCTCAAAAGAAAAAAAAGAACAGTAAACAAAATTTGCACTCTAGTTAATGATATGCACATTGTAGTATTTAGGGAGAAGTGTACTGATGGCTGCAACAGACTTTGAAGTGCATCAAAAAATAAGATGGATTGATGGATGTGTAGAAAGATAGACAGATGGATAGATATGTGAAAAGGCAAGTATAGTAAAATGGCAGAATCAAATTGATGGGTAAATGGACACGTATTGTAAAATCATTTCAACTTTTCTGTACATTTGAAATTTTTCACAATATATGGTGAAAAGTTAGTTGAAAGTGATAACTGAAAAAAATCATTAACAAAATGATTAAGTTTATGGTCATTGTACTTTCAGTTTCATCTATCTGAGCTTTTAGGAAATCTTCTAATCTTTACATAGGATACAGATTTAGTCTATTAATTTATGACTTTGAAAAGTGCCCCAGCAAGTAGTGTAATCAATTCAACTTCATACTGGCTTCATAAGTTAAGAATTTTGGTTATATTCATCTGTATTTTCTAAGTAATGGCTATATCTCCGATAAAGTTCTCTTATCTATAAAACTCAGAAAATAAAGTTAAAACATTAAATCATTATTAAAATTCAGTGTTTTGTGATACTTAATGATAACTGACAAAAATAATTACATATTACTTACTGGGCAGTATATTCTTGCCTTAGCATTTCATCATGAATGACAGTAAAAAGTACAATCGACAGAATATAGCAACAGTCTTTTCTTGACTCACTCCCCCTCCCATCTTCCTCTCCCCATCTCTTTTTTCTGATGCAGAGAAACTGCATAGCTTAGGTAAGCATGGCATTTAAATGGGAGGGGAAATAACCAATATTAGTGCAAGATTAAAGCTCTATAACTAGATTTGTCTTTTTTTGGAATGAAATTTCTAAGAAGCTGAAGTACTATTGTGGTACTGTATAACAAAATAAAGATGAACAATTTTTCTTAATTTGCACAATTTTTGGTTTCTACCTTTTCTTTATCAATTAAGTTCTACACAGTTTATTTTAATGTATTACTTTTGTGAATGACTTAGAAAAAACTGTTCTTCAGTTTTTCTTTTAAAACAACAGAATGCACATTCTCACATTAACACTTTTTTACTCTAGGAAGAATGAATGGAATGCCTCGTTGAAGCATAGTTTGAACTCTGAGTTTGTATTGCTGACAATCGATATCTAGGAAGGAGCCTGGGAGTGACAGCACAGAAGGATCCCTGCTTCAGCCCGGCCAGCCTATGGAAAATGTCTGAAGTCTGTGGAAGCTTAAGTTCTTCAAAGGTCCGCCCAGGTGTCAATAAATATGAGAAATGGGCTCAGGTTGTGTGTCAAAGAATAGGTTACATGAATTTTAAGGCAGTCTCACAGGAACACATTGAGAGATCTGGCATTCTTAAAATCGAGCATATGTCATATCAACATTCCTAATACAAAGTATTTTGTTACTGTTTCTGTGCTCTAAATAGCCCCATGCAAAGGCACATCATTGAACCAAAGCATATGGAAGCGGCTATTCAGTTCCGCTGAGCTGTGCCGCAATATCAATTTGCTATTGCCTTACTCACCTTTTTCTACACATTTGCCAATGGAAATTTCTGCTCTAGAAATTATACTGTAGCAAAGAAAGAAGTAAATACATCAGAGTGGATTCCATTTCTCAAGACATATCAATATGAACCAGTGCTATTGTCTGTTTCCTAAGACTACGGAACCAATAAAACATATGCACCTATGCCTTAAGGAAGTAGTAACTCTTTAAATTGCCCTTCATATTTACAATTACTTAATTACTTTATTTTGCCAAAAATAAAGGTCATTAAAATCATCTTGAAGCTTGCCTTAAATTTCAGGAGCCTGCAAGTTGTACAGTCTTTAACTATGTTCCATTTAACACATTTAATAGATGTAAAAGCTCACAAGTGATGATATAAAGGATAATTTACGCTTGCAATGCATTTTTGTCCAATTAATAGATTGCCTGTGTGTTGCATATTTTGCATGACAAAAGAGCAGAATATTAAACTGCCATTCATAATGAAAATGCACTTTGCAAATTAAAAGTGCCGAAACAGAAATTTTTCACCCTGTTTAGGAAATAAACAGTCCTTAACCAATTAAACTGCATTGTAATAATTCTATGATTTATTGCAAGTTGTTTAACTTTCAAAACTCGGCTAACCCATATTAAGGTCACAATCCATCATGTCTTGCTTGGAAAGCCAGCAAATAATGGCTGTTGTATTAGCTGCTTTTGATGATAGTATGAAAGAAGTATTAGCACTTGTCAACAAAACTGCTTACAACATAACATTAGCATGCATGGGCTGCTGTACCTATTTATTATTCTGGCAGCTTCACACATATTGTTACAAGCTTATAAAACATTTTGTCGGGTGGAAACCGAATGTACACTGTTTGGTTTTCTGATAGACTGGCAGCATAAATGTCTGGGCTGACTTAGTTTAGTTTAAGTGTAAATAGAGACACAAATTCTTCAACCTGTTCTCTTATTGATACTGAAAAGTGCTGAATTATTCAGCATCCAACTCTTCTGTTTGTGTCTATCACAGTTATCAATTACCCATCAGTCTTCTTGTCAAAACAGAATGGATTAATCTGGCTGAAAATAAGACAAATAAATGGATACTATAACAGGGGTGCGGGGTTGCCAGACTGTCAAAGGGAAATCCAGGCAGTGACATTTGCCGTCAAAAATGGGATCTCTGGCTTAAGTGAGCAAATGATTCCCCTTTGCGAGCCAAGAATGCACTTAGCTCACCCTAGGTAAATTAATCTGCCTTCTTTGACTGCTAATGCATTAGCACTGAGGTAATAGTTCAATTGCTAAGATTCCTTTATGCTGAAATAATTTTGGTCATTGTTATTGTTTCTCACAGGAAATACGGATACATTTAGATACTTTATCCTGGTAAAGAGAGGGTTGCCTGGTAAATAAATGGACCCATTTAACAGTGAAGTTATTGCTGATCGTTTTGTGCCACTTCATAGCTCTCGGCTGCTGTGATAACCAAGTAACTCTTTGCACAGATGGCTGGTGGAACCCATCCAGCATCTGCAAAGTCCATCCCTGTTTTCTTTCCCAAACATTTTATTTGGAAATCTTGTTTGGCAAACTTCCTGAGACTCTGCCTAGCTGTTCAAAGTACCTATTTCCAATCTATCTCATTTGGCCCTTCTATAAAGAAAGAGCCAGCAAAGTGCCTTTTTATTTGGCACAAAAATTGCAGCCACAGACTGAAGCAAGTTTTAGGTTCCCGGCCAAAAATTTACAAGATTTTTATCTCAGATGCTTCCATACTGGACTGTTTTACACAGTCATCATTAACATCTGAAGCCGTCACATCACGACAGGATCAAAGCCCCGCAATCTGTATCAACTGATAGCTTATCTTTGCCAAAAGTTCTCTCTTGTTCTTATTTTCCTAGAAATTTGAGTCCTAACTATTGTGGACACGGCTCTTTCTTAGACTGAGAGATAATCAGTTATTAAAGGAGAGCTACCTGCTAGAAAATGGCTCCATCCATTTGACGATGAATGAACAGATTACTTTTGAATGAATCATTGTCTTTTTTTCTTTTTCCAGTAGATCATGTAAAGCATTTTAAGTATTTAAAAACCAAAACCAAAACCCTTCCTACGTTTGGGGAGTTCTAAAGAGGTCACACTAATAATTAAATTCCAGGTACAACGTCCACAATTCTCTTAAAGACTTTGACAGACTGGAAATTTCAGTCTCACATTCCCAGAACATTACCTCAAATTTCTCCTCAATGTAAATCAGTTTCCCAGAACTTCAGCATTAAAAGGAAATGCACTAATTGGCCTGGTCACAGCTCGTCTTTGCTAAATCTCATTCACTTGGTCTATAATCCCAAGACTACTTCACGGAAGGCAGCTACTTACAATGTGCAAACACTGAACCTTCTCTTGAAATGAGGCAGTGTGTTTATTATCAGTCAATTTATTGTTTCACTTTGTCCCTCTCGACTTTCTCTTTTTAAATAAATAACAATTATATGGACAAGTAGCATTGTACAAAATTTTGCATGGCCTTAAAATGTTTTCAAAGTTTTAATTTTTTTCCCTAAAATTAATTCTTTGCAATACTAGAAACTAAATTAATCAACAGGTATGTATAATGATCTCATTTCCAAATTCCAGATGCCATTTCCATTCTTTGAGGAACACTTCAAAATATATGCCTGTATTTCAGATCCAACTTGTACAAGTCTAAACATTCTCTCCCACCGGTTCCCTATTACCAAATTCCCAATCAGTTGCTAAGTCCTGTAGAGTCTGCCTTTATCGTCTCTTCTGTTATTCTCTCTTCAATTACAACTGTCATGGTGCATTTGCAGTCCCTGCTGATTCATTCATATATCCATGCATGCACCAATTCATTTATTCAACTATTCTCTAAGTGCCTAACATGAGCGGGCTGCCTCTGGTCTTTCCAAGATCCCTCCCACTCTGGCCTTCTGCCCTGAGGCTGAAATGCCCTCTGCCATCTTGCCCATCCTTTAAATCTCAGTTCAAATGCAACCTCTTTGTACATTTTTCTTTTTCCTTCACCCACATGTTATTTCTTTTTTTCTTTTTAAGATTGGCACGTGACCTAACATCTGTTGCCAATCTTTTTTCTTCTTCTTCTTCCCAAAGCTCCCCAGCACACAGTTGTATACTCTAGCTGCAGGTCCCTCTAGTTGTGTCACGTGGGATGCCGCCTCAGCACGGCTTGATGAGCAGTGCCAATGTCCACGCCCTGGATCCGAACCAGCAAAACCCAGGGCCGCCGAAGTGGAGCACACGAACTTAACCACTCGGCCATGGGGCTGGCCCCCAGGTGTTATTTCTTAACTTCTTTAAGTCTCTTGATCATTTTTCCATTTCCCTCAGCACAATATGGTAGAAAGCCTATCGCTGCCACCTACTAGCTGTGTGACTGTGGGCAAGATATATAACCAACTGAAGCCTCAGTTTCTCTTCTCAAATCAGGGGTATTACTAGTCCATAGGGTGTGAGGCTAAATGAGATAATGTATGTAAAATACTTAGAACAATACCTGTGAACGCTCAAGTTCTTGTTGTATTGTTGTATGCAGCAGGGACTTATAAATATCTGCTGTAACATTTTTATGTTGACAGATAACAATTGTACTTGCCTTTGGTGTTTCTCAGGGGCTTGAAACTACATTTGCCTAATATCCCAGGTGGTGGGCCAGGACATCAAATTCTGGGCTGAACACTCCGGAGCCACACTGCCTGTCTTCATATCCTGGCCCTTACCACGTGGTGGCTCAGTTTTTTTAAAATGGGAAGTCGGGCAGTTAAAAGTTTCTATACCTCATAGTTGTTAAGATTAGCTGAAAGTGAACGCTTAGCCATGCCGGCCCATGGCAAGACCTCCGTAAATGTAGATTGTCATTACACTAGAGGGATTCCAATTGCTCCTTGAACTAATTCTAGGTGGTGAGAAAGGACCACTAAAATGAATGCATAATTCCCTGAATTATTGTCGCATCCTTCTAAAAGACCTTCCTGAAGAAGGCTTCTCCCAATCCCAGTGTATCTTATATCTCCCAGACAGACTGAAAACTGCCAAATAGGACTTTCCATCACATGACTCCCCAAAGAGAGGTGGTCTACATTCTCCATTTACTGCGACATCAAGCCCTCTTTCCGGCTTTCAGATGCCTCCTAACCCTCTCCCCTCCCCTGAACTCTTTTACCTCATTTTCTCCCTAACGTGGACCATTTATCCTCTAGGGCTTCAGTTACCTTTCTCCTGGGTCCTTAGACTCTCAAAGAGAATTTCTCGAGGCCACATTCTCTTTCTGGTCTTGTCATGTGGATGACTTCTTTCTAGAAATGTCCTCCCTTTCTGCATTCATCTTTCTGAATTTAAGAAGCTTGCCTCCACCACAGACTTTCTGACTTACCTAGCCCTCAAAGATCTATTATCTAAATGCCTGAGGCATTCAGAGATTTTCCCACACAATTTACTATTAATTACAAATTGTCTTGCAGCATTTACTGTGTGTTTGTTCGTCTCTCCAGAGATATTTCACTATCTTTTCTGCTTCCTGGCTCTTTCCTTTTTTGGCTAATCCACAAAGCTCCCTGCACAATCTTCCCGGTCTGTCATGGTGGCCAGGCCATGGCACTATGCCAAGGCACAGCTGTCCTCCAGCTGTCCTTGATTTGGGCCAAGTCTCTTTTTACATCCCAGGAAGAATTTTCCTTCCTCCCAAGTTGTATTTCTGCCACTTCTTAAAATGATGTCTTTATTCTACAGCCAGCCTTACCTGATCGAGGCAGCACTGTGTTGTGTGGAAGAAGCATGGACTTGGAAGTATTAGAATTTCGGGTCTGAATCTTGGCTTTGTCAATAACTATATGACCTTGGACAAGTCACTTTTCTGAGCCTCAGTTTTGTTCAAAATAAAAGTACTAATACCTAGCTCCCAAAACACATATGAGGATTGTATGGGATAAATAATAAAGTGCGTGACAAATAATAGGGAGTAAACTTTAGATACTTCACCCCTCCAATTAATATGAAACCATATTAATAATATCTACAGTCTATCCTTATTTTATATACACGCCACAATCATGATCACTCTATCTTTAGATTTATGTTTATGATGGATACTTATAATCCATTTAACATTCCTCATCAAATAATTAATTCTTTCTTCAAGGGAAGTGTACATACTAATCTTATTACTTGTAAACGTAACTAAGTGCTTTGTCGTGAAACCTGTAGAAGCCAAAACTTACTAGTTGTTCAGAACTGATTAACATTCGAAATTATCTTTCAGATGAAACACCGGTCTCTTTTCTCCCCCATATTTGAAGAAATTGAAGGGCAAAGGCTAAAAAGGCCCTTGGTTAAGGAGAAAATACAGAGGAGTGGAACTACCATGCACACGGCTTGCCTTCCAACTTTTGAATTCTAGAAATGTATTCCAAGATAGTGAGGCAGTGTTTTGCAAGAAATCTAATGAAAATTTCCTCTAGAGCAGTTACAATTATCACGCCAAAATGAATCTCATAACTGAAATTACCTCCAAATTTTTGATAAATCCCTCAGCAAACACTTGTTCTGATTGGGTGTATGCAGACTTTGGTTGAGAAGTGAGCAGTTTAAAACTGAAGCTTGCTTTAAGCAGAGTTTCTGAGTAGAGGAATCACAAAAAAAGATCAAATTCCTAGGTTCTGTTGGGAAGCCACTTTGAACCTACTTTTTTTCTTTTGAGGACACTCTAAATTGCTCAAGTCCTAGGCTGTACATTGACGAGTCTGTTTCTAGCTACAAATATTTTCATCTTCCCAGGGAACAATCTAACGTGAGTCAGAGTTACATGTGGGGTTAAATTACCTCTGTGGGAAGGGGACAGAGATGGAGGAAATTGAAAACTTAATATGACTAATAGATGACTGAAATGATATTCTGTCACATATGGTGGTCAAGACAGTGGCTACCCTCACGGATTCATCTTGGAGTATAACAGAGGTCTTGAGAAACCACAATTCTTACCACTGGTTTTTGGGAGAAGAGACGGGATTTTCACTCCTTCCTCTGTAAACTCTTATTAGAAGGCTGTTGAGAAGTTCTCACTCAGCAACTTCCCAAGTTACCAGGTCCTTTAAACAGGTTTAAAGGTGACCTCAACTCTGAACAACATGGATTCATAATCAGCCTTCTGTTTGGAAAGCCAAAGCTTTAGAGAAACTCAGTGAATAATGTCACAATAATGGTATTTCAGTTCAACAATGAGATTTTCTCTCATAGATACAGCAACAGACCCTGGAAACAATTTTCAGGAGCATTTTTTTGTTTTGATGGGGCAATAAAATATTAGGCTATCGTAATAACGGTGAGCTACTTTTTCTCCTTCTGGCAGGAAAAAGGACAGCAAAATATTCTCCTAGGTGGCAAAGTGGATGAGAGCTTCTCTCTGTCCTGTGTACAAAGTGTCTAGTCTTAGAAGTAGGATCTCTGGAGCAACAGTTTCTACTACATGTTGTGAAAGAGGTTAAAACTATATCCTTTGTCACTGAGTATTAGTACCGACAAGCTTATTAGAACAAACCAGGTCTCCTCTTCTGCTCCGTCTCCTCAGTCTCTCGAATTTACCATAGCTGAATTGGGTTTGGGGGAGGTGGGCTGGGGCGGGTGGGATGGCATATACTAAACACGCAAGTAAAACTCCATAGGAATTTTCTTGAAGATGAAAACTGTTCTAGACTTATTACCTTGTTTATTCTTACAACAATTATCCCCTTTTTTCATAGACTATTCTAGTAGAACTTTGCCATCATGAGGATCACTCCACTGTAACGAGTGCATATGCAGATGCTAATTATCTCATATAATCCTCATTCCTGTTCTGTGAGTGAGGCATTAATATTTTTATATCTGAGCAAAACTGAGGCACAGAGAGGTTAAGTGACTTGCCCAAGACCATACAAAGTATGCAGCAAGTAGCAAAAGCAAGATTCAAACCCAAACCTCTATGACACCACAGTCCATGCTCCTTCCACACAATGTCACGCTGCCTTAACCAGGTAAAGCTGGGTGTAGAACAAAGATGTCGTTTATTCTAAGAAGTGACAGAAATACAGTTTGGCAGGAAGGTGGAAGGAATTTGACCGTTTCCTCTTGTTACTTCCACTTCTTTCCTATGACTCTCTACTTTCCTCACCTCTTCATTTTCCCCATCTTTATTTTTCCCACTTTCATAATTGAATAAATAAAAAGATCCGTTCTTGAGGTAGAAAATTGTGGCAAATGTGTGCAGTTTCCTACTTAGTAGAATATGGGGGAAGCTCCTGAAGGGTCCTTGACTCAAAAAAAAATACTTCCCATTCACCTGCTATAGCCATGGAAATTCCCACCATTAGAGAGTTGCTCCTTTGGATTAAATGTACTTTGTCTCTAAAAGTTGTCTTTGAACATGCCAGTTTATCACATTATTTACAAATTTCCCCCAGATTTATGCGCCAATGTAATCAATCATGGAACATGATTTGGTTGGTAATAAAGCAGTGTGAAAGGTTTAAACAAACCCTTTGTAGCCAGAGAACAGAACAGTTCTTTGGGAAAGGAAGACTGAAAGGGGTAGAAGTGAGGAAGGGCATGGTGCTCCGTGGAAAGTAGTCTTGATGTACGTCAGTCTTGTATTTCTGGATGCGTGGATCTGGGGGAAATGAGGTACGTGCAGACTTTTAAATAGGTTTGATCTCAGTTTAGATGTCAGGAAGCCTTCCTCGACTCTCCAAGACCAGATTATGAGTCAGTGCTCTGAGCATTTGTGAATACCTGTACTTCTTATCATAGCACTTCTTATTTTGCTATCATTGTCTGTCTGATTCTATCACTAGTCCATAAATTCCTTGAGAGTATTCATTCATTCACTGAGCAATCTTTCTAGTGACAGTGTAAAATTCAGGAGGAAAACTACACAGGTTAAAATGCCCAAATGGTTGGATTTTTTCTTTTCACTTTTTACTTGGAGGTCCTGAATAGCTTGAATATAGGGAAAAAATCAGACACATGCTTCTCCCTCAGGGTTCTAGCCACCTTCCGGTAGAAGCCATAGACAGTCCCTGGGGAAATTTAAGAGGGGATAATGAAGATATTTAAGAAAGTTCTTTAAACTGTTTTTTCTTAGACATGATTTTTTTAAATTGAGGTATAATTGACATATAACATTATATTAGTTTCAGGTGTACAACATAATAGTTCAATATTTGTATCTATTGCAAAATGATGCCCACCATAAGTCTAGTTAACATTCCTCACCACACATAGTTACAGAGATGTTTTTGAAGGAAGACTAAAACTTCTTAGGAGTTTTTCATTTTTGCTAGGTTACTAGCATAATAATTCCACTACTGACTCAAAAAATGGTAGATGGTTCAAAGTGTTCAAAGTGTGGTTCAAAGTGTAGAAGACTTTGGGAAACCTAAGAAAGCAATAAAATGCAAGAAATGGCACATGCAAATGAAAGAAACGTAAATGAATGGATTTTAGTGTATTGCTAAAATGCAAATGAGTACCAGATAAGAAGCAACTTGACAATGATTATTTAGAATCAATACCCTTCCAAAACAAAAGTTAAGAAGCAAACTACAGTAAGCGGGCCCCATGGCATAGTGGTTAAGTTTGGCACACTCCACTGCAGTGCCCCGCGTTCGTGGGTTTGGATCCCAGGTGCAGACCTACACCACTCATGAGCCATGCTGTGGCAGTGACCCACATACAAAATAGAGGAAGATTGGCAGAGTTGTTAGCTCAGGGCTAATCTTCTTCAAGCAAAAAAAAAAAAAAAAGAAACAGAAGAAGAAGAAGAAAAAGAAAAAAGAAACAAACAACAAAACCCTCTTATACAGAAGATTTTTCACAATTTGTCAGCTCATTACCTTCTTGAACTATAAAATCCCCTCTTTGTCCTGATCTGAGAAATCATGATACAGCATAAACTCAGCTGGCCAGATTCTGTCATGTGACCCTATAATGTCACTGGACTTGGTAATCATTGGGTAAATCATCAGGGTCATGAACACATGGAAATAGATTTGCCTAGAGGAAAGGTCACCAGTGAATAACAGTGCAGACCAAAGCCCTGATCTCTGACGTGGACTTTGGCCACTCACATAGTAATTCTTGGCAACTCACTATTTGCTAAAATGCAGAATGTAGTATAAAGTGGGTGTCAAGCCGTAGACTCCATTACTTGGGGGAAGGAGCAGTTGCTGACTTGCAGACAGGCCTTGCTGTAATGTGGATTTACCTCTAAGGAGGCCCATGGGTGCAGATGTGACAGCACTGCTCAGCGTTGTTCACTAATCGACAGTCCTGTTCTAGTTGTTTTTCCCTCTGTTAAATAAATCCTGCAGGGGCTACAAAGATGCTTGTAAGATTTCTACTTTACTTCCTTAATAAAACTGCAATTTCAAATAGCTATGAACCATTGAAATCGCCATTTTCTAGGTTAAAGAAAAAGGTTGAGTAATGGTAATTTCATATAATTTGACCTAATTGTTAAATAGTCATGCAGATTTGGAACGACAGGGTAACTGTGGGAAGAGAGCAAGAATTCAAATGTGAACATTAAAATGCCTTATTTTTTTTGAAGGAAGGCTTATCAGGTTAAAAGAGAAGACAAATTCCTTTTAGCTGCAATTAGTACTTGTGGAATATCTAATCACGTGGTGCTGTGACGCGTACACAACACACAGAAGACACCAACATTACCCTTAAGGAATTTATGATCTGTATGTGAGGATTTGGCTAAAAATAGGACAAAAATAGTGTTTCCATTTTCTACATAGCGGATAAAAATGGCTGTATTGTAAAGTGCAACTAAACTTTCTTAAACTATATTGATGCCAGTACCATACATACTTGGAAATATCACTTGCTGGCCTTATCTTTTATGCACACCTACTCCCCTCCACTAAACACACACACACACACACAATACTCAACTATATTAGCTTTCTTTCCAGGACTTGCTACATAATTTGCAGAAACAATGGAGGTCCTTTGTTAAAAAATGGTTACGAATTTCAAGATGGCGACAGGAGAACATTGAACTGGGGCCCTTGTAAGCATGGCATGCCTGTGAAGCCAGTCTTGCTTCTTTTTGTTTCTCATCTTCGCCAGGCTCATCCCACCCCAGAGCTTTAACATTTGCTATTCTTTCTGCTTGGAATGCTCTTCTCATGGCTAAGGTCTCAGCAAAATGCTTTCTCCTCAGAGGCCTTTCTTGACAAGCCTGTCTAAAAAAGCTCCCTTTTTTGTCACTCTCTAAATACTATTTTGCTTTTCCCCCCAATACTTTTCTTTCTCTGTTATTTTCTTGCTATTTATGGACTTTTTCTTGTTATTTATGGACTTTTTATTGTCTGGTTTGTCTCCACTGGGATATAAACTTCACAGAAGAAGGCACTTTATCTTGTCCACATCCTCTTGTTCACATCACTCCTCAAACAGTACTTGGTGCATAATAGGTGTCTACTAAGTGTGTTTTTGATGAATAAATGAACAAACTAGATTATTTACAAAATATTTTTAATTTATAAAAAAGCTTCATTGGTCTTTAAGATGTTATGTGTCCCAAGAGACTTAGCTAACACACATGCATGATCCAAAGACACAAATGAACCTATGAATGAAACTCAAAACTTCAGCCAATGCAATACATCAAACATGGAACCCCACTCAGTTGTGATTACTAAGTGATTTATCTTTAGAAATTATACTACATTCTAAAGGTCAACCATGTTTTAGAGTTAATTCTACTATGGAACTCATAACTTAGAGATTTTAAAGTCAAAATGAAAAGTAGGCATATACTAAAATGTTGACAGAAAACATCTCATAAAATAATTACTAACAAAATATGGTAATTTTTTATTGCAACTGTGCCTACTGCTGATAATAGAATATAATTATCAAGACATTAAAGACTTTATTGGAAAACTGAAACAGCTATAATTTTTTCACAAAGCTAATATTCACTTTAGACTAGTTAAATAACACAAAAAAAGCCAAAATAATAGGAAAAGCTCACAAAAACTAGGACTTTGACCCCTTGCAGGAATTGCTATCATGAAAATAACCTTGGTTGAATTAACCTGAAGCACATCTCAGATTATGAAACCTCGTGCAACATACTTATTTAATGATATCTTTTGAATTTAAGAGTCAAAGATAATGGCCCCTAAGTCTTCACTTTGCCTTTCATAGCCCAACTGGGTCTGGCCAGAGAGCTGGTACTGCATGCAAATCATCTTTTTTCACCATTTCATAATTTCCAGCTACAACTAGAAATTAACAAAACAAGTTATAAGCACTGACTGTTGAAGACATTGCTACATATCCAGCAAGATATGCAATGCAAGCTAAATAGGAGAGCATTTGCAATTTAAAATATAATTTTCCATAATGAAAATGTAAAGCAGTCGTTCTGTTTTATTCAGCATGGCAGGTTAGGAATCCCTGTGAAGCTACACTGAAGCAAAGAGTAGATTAATAATTTAATTTGGTTCAGAACTATGCAATGGGGCACCACAATCTTTTATTCTGTAACCAGCTGCTGACCCTAATATGGAGGAACCAATTAGACATCTCTATTTAATTGTTGGGTGACCCATCTAAAACTCACCAGGAATTTTCATTTTAAACAACACTCAACAGTCTGAAAGAATCCTCGTTATCCCCCTAGTGGAGGTGGTGGATTTGATAGAAACACACAAAGGAGTTCAGCAAACGTGGGGAAAAAACTGGAAGATCATTTTAGACTGTGTTCTGTAAAAGAACATCTTAATATAATGAGCCTTTTTTCAGTCTCCCTTGGCGGAGCATCAGCCCTCTCAGATAACCCCACACAAAGCAAATACCATTCGTCTGAAGTTACATTTGCTCCTTGTTATCACAACTTATGCCACTTAATTCATTATTCAACGAATTCACTTTCTTGTTTATTAGATGCAAGGTAGATGCGATCCCTAAAGGCCATGTATGCAAAAGACTGCTTGTAATCCTGTCACTTCAAACCTCTCTAGGCTTTTATGTGGCTTCAGGAATTAGGAGGAAAGAAGCAAACAATTTAGATTTATTCCTGATGATATTAAATCTGTACATGATGAAAGAAATAAGAAAGAACTGCTAACCTGAAATCTGTTGATTTGGAGAGTGGTTTCAGAGGCTATCTTTACATGTAAAAGTTAGTACGTTCACTTGCTTCCCATAATAAACACCCTGAATTATTCCTTCTCCATTAAAGAATAATAAATTAAGTGCATTTGTCTTTTTGTACAGGTTGCCTGCAAAAAAGGCAATATATTTCCTCAACTGTGTTTCAAAGATGCAGGCCAACTCGACAATTCACATGCTGAAAACAGATATTAAACATACTCTAAAATCTGATAGCTGGTGTCAAGGCTTTGGGGCATCATTCTTTAAGCACATTTAATGTTGGATTAAAAAATGGATTTTAAGTTTTTCAATATGGGTATTTCGAGATTCTTTTTGATTGTCAATAGCAAGATGTGACAAATACATTCTGAATAATATAAGACAATATAACTATTTGAACTCTTCACACAACACAGGTCAGAGATATTTCAATTTGATTTGGTAATCCTATGCTATTAAAATCATTAAAATGTAAATGAATTACTGAATTAAACAACTTTCACTGCACTCTTAGCGCAATTAATATTGTATAAAATTATCTGCATAATTATACACAGTATGTTTACATAAAACACCCAGGAAAAAGCTACAAATCAGAGGCTGAGGGTAAAATATTTTAAGCTGTGTGCTGAGGTCTTCTAAATATGGAAATCTAAGTGGTTGTTTTAGTATTGGTGCTTTATGTAACTGCAGACAGTTCTAAATTTCATGCTTTACTTACTTAAATGCTAAATAACTCTATACTTATTTTCTAAATTCTCATAAATATATATATATACATATATGTAAAAAATACATCTAGACTGAATCTATTTCAAATCTGTGTGCATTATTCACAAAACTAAAAGACACTTATTTTCTTCAATTAATTTACATTATGAGCTAACTATTTGAGATTCAACATTCGTTCATCAACAAAAGCCACAGAGAACATCTTAATGTAGCATAGCATCTACAGATATGCCCAGGACAAAAGACTCAACATCTCCAGAAAATAGGAACCAATTATAGGGAATCTCATTTTGGGAATAGAGTTCTGACTAATAAAATAATGTGTACAGAATTACCTGCAACTATTCTAAGGAAGGAAATACACTTGAAAACTCACATACCTGGTAACTGTGGATATTACTGCAATTATTGCCATTCTTCCAAAGGATCCCTCCTCTTAATATAGTGATGAACAAACTGATTCACCTGAATAATTAACCTTTACTACAGCATAACTACCTTAGGTACAGATTAATATTTTCTACTCTGCCTAAGACATGAACCTACCAGAGAAATCACGCTCATTAAAGATAACAGCAAAAATCAATTGTTTCCTGACGCTCTGAGGAATTAACATTAATGACTAAGTCATGCAGTATTTTTAAAAGCTCATATTCATCTGTCTGTGCCGATTAAAAAAACCCAGCAAAATAGAGCAAAATGAAATTAACAAAGAGTGCTAATAAAATACAACTTTTCTGTTGATATCTTAGATATATAACTTTATTCATTATTGGACAACTCTTGGTCTTTTACATGTGGGAGATTTAAAAAGTCACCCAGTGATTTTTATAGTGCAACCGTATGCTAGATAAAGATATTTAAGCTGTCAGTATAAACTGCTTCTGTTTTCATTTTGCATTTAATTTCAATGCCAGACTCAAGGCATAAATTTTTCATCACCTGCAATGCTATGAATAAAAGATTAAAAAAAGAACTGAGAAGAAATTCTAACACATGCGGTGCATGCAGCACATTGTACAGACGCAGTATTCATAACTAGATGTTTAATTTCCGTCTTTTTTTTTTTTTTACGTCAGGAACTTTATTATTTGAGTTAATACATCATGGAGCTAATTTCCCAGTATTTTAGCTTTGCAGAATTCAAGTTTACCTAGTTTGGACCGAACAGGCCATTCATTCCACTTGAATTCTGAAGTATACACCCCTAAGATTTACATACTACTTTGTTAGAACTGCAGGATTCTATTGCTCTCGTATTTCTAGAAAGGGAATATTTCAACATATATTTTTGTTTTATTCCATGAAATAGCACATACATTAACCTCACCTTAAAGTTCAAAGAACTAAGAATTACAGAAATGGTCCCACCCAATCTCACTTCCTCATTAAGACTTGATTCGTATTCTCAGCCAAAAGATATAATCAATCCCAAGAGGTAAAGTTATGGGCTCACTGTTGAGGCATTTTTTATTTAGTACTTAATGACAGTTTCTGTAGCAGAATGCATCTTCAGTGTTATATTATTAACCTCAAAAGGACACAGAGACCAGAAAAATTTCAAATTTTTGTCAATAGACAGCAAGAGATGCACAGGAGCTCTTCCTAAGCTCATCAGGAGGGCCTCGGGTTAATTAGCTTTGTCAATCTGAAACTTCACTTTATTAGGGCAGTCAAGAGCCTACTGAAAACTCCAGGCCTTTTGGGGACAGAAAGAGTTAGTCCCTTGGATGTTACTGGCATCTAATCACGTCTAGTTATTGTCTTTGGCTCTAATTACTCAAACTAATTTTTATGGTTATTGAAATTAAATCAAGGGAAGGTTTTGGGAAAAAATAAACCAAACCATGTTCTAATACATTATTATCAATGTGGTATCCAATTAGCTTCATTGGTTAGCTGTTAGTGCTAATGAGACCTAGGTCATTGGTTCAATTCCAGGGGGACCAGTTACCTTTACTTTGTTCTATGGTCACAGATGGACACCTCTTCTTATCCAGCTGTCTTAAGTGCTGTTGGTCACCAAAATAACCAAATGAGAGAGTATGAATGGATGAGCGCAAATCCATCCTTCCATCTAGGCTCTAGAGGGCATCAATATCATCTTTTGCAAGCATCGTACAAAATTAGTATTTTTATATAAAATCTTTTTCTTTTCTTGCTTATTGTTTATGACTATGAAGCAAGTACTTTATATCCTCAAAACATTTAATGGGCTTTAATCAGCTAGACTTCATAACATCTCTATGATGTTGGCAAGTTTAATTAAGTTTACTTTAGAGATGACAAAGCTCAAAACTGAGAGGTTAAGTCACTTGTGTGAGGTCACATAAAATGTCAGGGGCATTTCTCAGATTAGAATCCCTGACTTCTGTATCTCATTTCATCGTGGTGCCCATGAGACTGCTCTGCCTCTATGGAAACAGCCCGAAGTCACAGTAATATGTCACTATATTATCACATTATTTTTCATTATGCTGGAAGACACAGCTTAGTGAAAAGGCATAGTGAGTCAAGGATTACAGATGTACCTCCTTTAAGCAACATAAATATATGGAAATTTGGATTTGTTGAACAGACAAATTAGAGGGTGTCATGTATCATTTATGCTACCCAATATTGTTATTAATCACTTTTGTTGTAGGCCCTAACTGCCCAACTAGACAGTAAGCACAGGGACTAGACCATGTCTTATATCTCTTTGAATCCATAGTAGGTATTAATAAATATTTATTCACGACAATGGTATTTGATTGGCGGGGGATAGGGAAATAAAATACATCATGCTCTATGGGAATGGCAAAATAGGGGATGGGATAAGCTTCATGATGGTGGGCAGGAGTGGATTTTTCCTGTTGAGCCTTTATAATTATAGCAATTCTAATTCGATATATTATATGCAAAAGCTTTATAAGAACACCCAACACATATCCTGGATACCAAGGCATGAAGAGGACCTACAGAGATGATGCACTTAAGGAAAATTCTTGCAAAGAGGAGAATGCTTAGACAGCAGGGTAGAAGAAGCAGCTTGAAACAGCTATGGAAGGTGGAGACTTCACTGTGCAACCAGTAGCATCCTGTCAATGGGGAAACATTGTGAGAAAATTAGTTGCTCTGTATTATAGAAAAGAAAAACACATGATGGCGAGGTGGGGGAGGACAAGTAAACATATTTTTCATTTTATAAAATGATGGTTCAAAAGATGTTTTTAAGTTGTGTGCTTCTTTCATGTCTGAAGTGATCTTCCTTAGGATAAAACTGATTTACTAGAAAGTTTCAGAAATATGGCAATTTTGTGAGTTGAAGTATACCTGTAGAGATTTTTGCCCCCTCAGGTAATTGACAAACTTGATTCTCTCAGTGAAGGATCAAGTCAAGAACTATTGGAGTTACTTTGTAAATGAAGAGCCGTTTTGGAAATAGGTCTTAATAGCTATGCGATCCTAGGAGGAAATGGCAGACTCAGCAGCAAACTCAAGGAATAATGTGCCTGTACTCCAGACATGGGCCAGTCTTTAAGTTTTTCATTTCCATGCAGTCATCTCCTTCCTGTTTGCATCTCTCTACCACTAAATCTCTGGGTACTGGTATCCTTCAAACAACAACCTTCTGAAGTCTATGGGCTGATCTTATCACTAACTCCTGTAGTGGTTAGGGATAATCTATTTTTTTCTGATATATGAATATTCTTCACAAGATTATTAGAAAATATAAATTCATTGCTGAACTTTGTTAAAAACTAGAAAAATTTAGATCCCTTAGTGCTTATTCTCAGGTGAAATATAGTACTCACTTTCATGCACAGATTTACAGTATAATTACATGGTCAATATAGTTCAATTTTCATCTTGTGATTTTTTTAAACAATATTAATGAATTAGCACTTTATACCATTTGGGCTTTGATGATAATTTGCCTCCTTTAATGTATAAGAAAATGTACTGAGCACCAGTATTTCAGGGATGGTTTCTCCCAGCAGATTAGTGTTTATTAAACTAGGAGGCTTCTAGGGTCCATGAAACTCCTGAAAGTCTATGCAAATTTTGGAGGTATATGCATATAGTGCATGTTTCTAGGCAGAGAGCTTTTCCTAGAACTTCAAAGGAATTTCTGTTTCAAAAAAAGGGTGTCAACCACTACTCTAGATCTTCAGCTTGTATTTGCTTTTAAGAAGTTAATATTCATCTCTGTAATAATTAAAGATCTCTCTTTATATACATATATATATATTGTTCACTTTAATTACTTTATGAATTAGTGAGATATCAGTTCATAACAAGGAAAAAGAAAGGAAAGGGACACATATCACAACTTAGAAAATTACGCTAATTATATTTCTATACTAAGCATTGGGAGAGGTTAACAGGGGCAGTTAAATAAATACCTTTCCTTGAGATATTTGAGATAAAAAGAAATCCTCTCTCTAAGAGACATTAGTTCCTCCCAGGAGGTAGTGTGGTAGACTAAAAATCTTGGAGTCCTTTCCAGGTTTACGATGTCTTCACTATATGCTTCTAGGAGATGTAAAATAACTATTTTTATTCATTGTCAATAAAACACATCACTTCAGACGTACGCTGTGCTTAGCTAACCTGTCTTTTAAAAAAGGAAATCTGTTTTGAACCAAAATAACCCAATCACACATAAACACAGACACAGAGGATGAGCCGAGAGAGAACTGGGTTCTGTTTAGATGTGTGTCATCAACTCATTGAGTTCTCAATAGCAAGTTAATCTTGCCAAAACCCTTGAAAGGTAATTTTTACTCCCAATTGTCTTAAGTACAAAGAGTTCGATTTGAGATAACTCAAATGTTTCTCAACACATCTAAGATGATTGAAAAATTACAAATTCTTAGTCCCTATCCTAGGTCTGTGCAAACTGAATTGCTCAGGAGGGCCCTGGGAATCTATAGCGTAAGAAGTGATCCAGATGACTCTTAGGATCGTGCAAGTTCAGGAAATCTGGAGGGATGTGATGTTCTTAGTCCTGTGACTTTTGGACTTTGGCTAATTGGTATGTGGTTCTTTTCTTCTGAAGAGCTTCAATATATTATATAACTTCCTCAAATCAATTTCACCTAGACGCTAGGAGGAGACATTTCCAATCATAAATGAACTGTTGGTGCATATGCAACACAGCATTCAAGGAGTTAATCCCAAATTCTATTGTTAAGAAATGTGAAGGAATGGGAACATGTGTATGACATTAAAAATAACAGCTTTCTTTATCATCCTTTAGAAATTAGTACTGATTTCAAAAGGCATTGATAAGCACAGGGTCAGCATATTTTTTCAGTCACGCTCTTGGGGAAACATTATTTAATATGCTCTTCTGGACAGTTGGTTCTATTTGGATCTCACAAAGAGAGCTTTTAATTCCAAAGGCGGACGGCAAGGTATTGGTGGAAAATTGTAAAAGGTTTATGAGGTTGTTGGTTCTTTTTTTTTTTGATTAACAAAATTGAGAGCCAAGACACCTTCTGTTTCTCATTATGTTTCTATTAACTTGGATTTTTTTTTCAACCTAAAAGTATGGGGTGAAATCTTGTGCTTTGTTCTATGGAAGCATTTGCCAATATAATAATGCAATTACATTTGGCCACTTGGAGAATAGATCTAGGACCAAAAACATTGTTAACAAGGGACATTTTTGCCTTGGGTTCTGCTTTATCCCAGTAACATCACAGTTTATCTAAAATAATGTAAGCTTACATATAAAGGAGTAAATATAAATATAGGAGTAAACGCAAAGATAATGACACATCTACTGACAAATACCAATGTTCCCCCATCAAAAATATGTGATTTCAGGTTTAGATCTCTGAAAAGAGACTGCAACTAAATTACAAAACAATATATAAAGTTTGAGAGGTGATCTAATAGTGAGAAGATAACCTTCTTAGGTTTCTAAAGGGTAATGCCCAGATACACTGATATAATTCTATATTTTTCTTTATGCTGGAAATGCTACAGAATGGTTGTTATTGCATAACAGAGAACCATCTTATTATAAATAGAAGGTCAAGTTCGTGCAGCCATTTTGATGTAATCTCTCATTACTCAATTGGTAGCTCCATGCTGGCTGGTGTGTAATATAGTTCATTCCATTACTATTTAAGGTAAAATACTGAATTGCTTATGTAAATTCAGCTGCCCCTTTTTGTAAAGTATGCAGATTTACTTTTCCCATTTGGTTGACTCCAGGGAGTAACTTTAAATTTCACTAGGTAGCTAAGTGATTTTCATTTGGGGTGTAGGCAAACATTTTTTAAAGAGAATTCCTGCAGATACAGAATTGATACTTGGACTTTCTTCTAAATTTTATGTGCCGATTTATTTAAATCATTATGATTGCACTATCTTTTGATCTCAGACCATCATTTTATCTATAACAGGGAAGCTTGGCTCTACTTTTTCTTCACAATAATTTTGTTATGCTCCAAATTCAAGATTCATACCTCTAGTGAATCTAAAGTGATCATCTTCCCAATTATTTGTAAGCCTGTAGGCAACTTATTAGTAAGGTGAATTTTAGAATGCCCTCAGTAAGAATGTGAAATCACTCATGAAACACAGTATATTTCATAACACTACTGTTAAACAATTCTCTAAGTTTCACGATGGCTTAAAATGTTTTCCAGTGCTTTCCATGTTGATCTCTGGTAGTATGCCCATCTATGATATATTAGCAAAATAATGACTCAATCAGTTTTAGGTTGCTGAACATGACTCTTTTGAAGTTTCTACTATACAATAAATTATTTTTAAACACACTTTTTTGGGTAGTTCATTTATTTAAATGACCCCTAAACCTCGGGAAAGATTAAATTAGGGACAAAGTTTTATGTCAGCTTCATTTTTAATAGTTTTCTGATGTCTTTCTTCTACAGTAATCTAATTTATATTATCTTTAAAATCTATCATATAAATATATTTATATGCATAATTATTCCAAGCAGTAGCATTACTATTATTTTTATATTTATAATCATTTTTTCATTTCAAGTCACTCAGCATGCTATTAATGGGCCATGTAGTTAGTATCCTAATTTGTTCTTGTGACTTATAATTAGTTTAAATCGAAGTTCAACATAAGTATTTTGAAGTTTATAAAAATTATTTTTCTGTTACATGCATGTCCATAGATATAAAATTCGAAGATTTTCTTTCATAATATACTATAATATGGTTACAAGTGCATTGAAATTCATCTTGTTAGAATGGTAGTAATATATCCCACCAGGACTACTGTTCCTAGTAGCAATTTAAAATAATTATTGTGAGACTTGATGCTAGACATCAGGTTTGCAATAGAATTACAATGAGGGAAGTGTATTAGAGACAAAACATTGCTGGAAGAAAACTTCATAATGGCGCAATTTGGAACTAAGCCTCAATTTTACAGTAATAGATTCTCTTTATGATGGCACAAAGGAGTGAATGCACTTAGCAAATTTAAATCTATTATTAGTCACACTTTGTGGATTGCAGTGCAAAAAGGAGAAAAGAAATTAGCTTTTTAAGTGTGTTCTTATATAAAACAGGTTCTAGTAAGAACAGCCTTATATAAAATCTTCTTGTTACAGTTCAGGAGCACCATCAGTCTTTATAACAGCAGGGAGTTGCCCAGGTTTAAAAGTCTTTCCAAAATAGTTCTGGAGGTCTCTAATTTCAAATTATAAGTTTCTGAAGTCAGGATGCATTCAACATCAGTACATTTCTTATTTACAGAAATACAGGATAGAATAAGAAAGCCAGAGTTCATTTGGTCTCTGCTGCTTACTGTGACCTCTCTCCTTGAATCAAGAGGTGTTTGTAGTTCACACTGGTAGTATACCTATCTTTAATGTGATTTCAATTACAGTAAGAGAACTCAACAGCACTAAGGCAGTATGATTTGGCACTCATCTTTGTAAAAGGAGCTTCAATTGGCAATTTTCCAAAGCAAACCAACAGCAAGAATTCAGCAGGTATTTTAGTATAAAATCAAAACACTAAAAATCCAAGCTTCCATTTTCAAGTTAAGTAAAATGTTATATTTTTGTTTTAATTATGATCCATTTTTCCTATCTCATCTTAAAATAATACTGTGTAGAATATCTGATAATAGCATAATTTAGTTTAAAAACAACAGGTAACATTTCCAAAATGTTATTGACTGAATACATAGGGATGCAGCTGTCATCCTTAAGAAATATCGAATAAAATTCTTATCTGGGATGTTTCACATAAGTATTTATCTGTGAAAAGCAGTGGAATCACCCAGTTGAATTGGGAAAGGTTAACCATGCATACAAATTAATGTTGGTAGGTTGATGGGATAAGAAAGCAAGGACCGACAGAGACTGGTCACCTGTAAAATAAAGTTCCACAGCCTCAACAGGGTAGATATAAATAAAATAAAATAGTCCACGGGAATTACTAAAAAAGCATGTTCTCATAAATTATCCACATTCGCTGCCCATAATAATACGTAATATTGCCTTCCTATGATTTTGTTTTGCTGTTGTAGCTGTTTTTGTTTAATCGTTTGAGCACACTTTTATCCTGCTGGGTTCCAGTTAGTAGTTTATACATAGGTTCAGCTCTGCCAACATCCAATTAATCTCTAAAATATATACTCTTTTCCCTTCACTTCAAAGATATCACCCTCTCCCAGTTTTCCTCCAAATTCGCAGTCTTCAATATGTGGTTATACCTCAGCATTGCGTCTTGTCTCTCCTTTTACATACTGGATGGTCTCATCCATTCCCATGGCTTCAGTAGCATCAATGTGCTGATGACTCAAATCCTTCTCTTTACTGTGCTCCAGACCCAAATAACCACCTACCTACTAAGTATCTATCCTCAGACAGTCTCTAGCCATCCCAAACTCTATGTGCCTTAACTGAATTTGGCATCTACTCTCTTCCTGAAACCAAAGATATTCTTTCCCAGTTGTTCTCCATCTTAGCGAACCATCTACTCGGTTGCCCAAGCCAGGAAACCTGTGTATCCTCCCTGAAACATATCTCTTCCTTCTCCTATGTCCAACCAATCTCCAAGTTCAGATGCTTTCAATTCCTTTTTCACAAGCTTGTTTATTTCCATCTATTCCCACTGCCACTGTCTTAATTCAGGCCACCATCGTTTCCCTACAGAATTATCCTAACAGTCTCCCAATTGGTTTTATCTCATCCTGTTCTAATTCACTCTTCATGTTATAGAAGGAAGATCTTTCCAAACTATTTTTCAAAAATGATAAAGGAAAAGATTGATAATTATGAATATATAAAATTTTTAAAAATCTCCTCAGAAAAAATTCCAAGAAAAATCACAAGATAAATCATAAACTGGGAAAAATATTTGCAATACATAGAGCAAAGAGTTAATTTTGCTAATCAATAAAGAACTCTTATATATCAGTATCTAAAAGAAATATGGGCAAAGGATATAAGCAGCCAATATACATAAAAATAATACGGGTTTTAAGAATCTGAAAAGATTCTTAACCTCACTCGTTGTAAAAGAAATGCAAATTAAAATTAGACATCATTTTTCACCTATCAGATTGAGAAAAGTTTAAAAATTTGAGCATATGGGGAAAATAAGCCCTATCATATACTATTGATGGGTATTTAAATTAGCAGAACCTCTTTGGAGGGAAATTTAGAATATCTGTTAAAGTTCAAACATTTTTATCTATTTAAAAATTTAAATAATAGTTCCCTTCAATTAGACTTTTCTAGTTTTAGAAATATACCCTTCAGAAATACTGGCATATCTACACAAAGATAAACAAACAAGGATGCTTCTTGCAGCAACTTTTGCAATAAGTAAAAAGGGAAGATAATGTAAATATTCATCAATTGGATTTTGGTCAAATAATTTATGGAAACCCATATTCCTGAATATTAGGCTGCAGTTAAAAAGAATAACATGGATCTTCATGAGGTCACATGGAAAAATCTCCATGTTATATTGTCAAGTGGAAAAAATAAGATACAGAACAGTGTGTACAACATGCTCTTTCTCGTGTGAAAAAAGGATACAAATACATATATACGCATGTCTACGTATAGATAGAATTCTCTGAAAAACTGCATAAGAAATGTTCACAATGACCGTCCTTGGGGAGCCCTTTTATGCTGTGATATATGCTACTTTTTCAATAATTAAAAAGAGCTAGCTATAAAAATTACAAATACTGTTATGCCAATCTCACCTTAAAAAAACCTTAATGGTTTCTAATTACCATTCAGATAACATTCAAGTTTCTTCACAAAGCTTATGTGACATTTAAGACTGGGCTCCAGCCTCATAGTGACACTTTCTGTCACCACACCCCTCTCAGACTCTACCTCTGGGCACAATGAACATCTTCCATTCAGATGCACTTGGAACAACTCCTTGTGTACTCTTCATGTTTTCTTAGCTAACTCGGTACTTCAGGTCTCAGCCTGAAAGCCTCTTTGACCAGGAAGGCTTCTCTGACCTTCATAACCCTTTTTATAGCACTTACCACACTTACTGTTTGTACGTCTTTCCTACCACGAGATGGCAAGCTCCATGAGGACGAGCACCATGCCTCGCTTGCTCACAGTTATAATCCCAGGGATTAGCACAATGCCCAGTCTTTGAACATGTGGATGTATATGAACAGAAATAATTCAAAGAGATCATGTGAGTGAGTGTGTGTGTACTTATTAATTTAAGCATTGATAAGTAGCTACAATTTGGTGATCTTTAGTAGATGTTTTGGGAGTAAAAGAAAATGTAAAGAATGAGCTGAAAGTGGGTAGTTGGTGTGCAAAAATATACATAACTGTTCAGAATAATTACAAGCATATAATAACTTCAAAGGAACATTTAAAAACGGATCAAGGGGTAAAGCAAAAAAGGTGTGGAGTATGGGAATGAACAGAGTGGGAATGGATGAATAGGGTTAGATTTCGTCGTGAATGTGAGCTTTTAACTTGATCTTAATGAAGTAAGATTGATGGAAATAGGAATGAAGGGCTTTCTGAGTGAGGGCAAGATTGTAAGCAAGCAAATAGGGGGACTGTGGGGATGTAGGTCCCCAACAAAGTCACTTTGTTTCTGCCCAGAGGGAAACTCAGTCTTCTCCACACCTTGCAGCCCTGTGATGACTCCATCTCAGACCCAGTGTAGAGTTACTCTGCCCTCTAGAAACAGACACTGAAGACATGCTAGAGGTGGTTCCCAGTGGCTCTATGACACCTTGAGATAGAAACATTATTGCTGAGCTATACATGGCACCCAAACCTCTCCAATATTCAGGAGAATTTTATTGAGTTCTAGGCCACTAGGTGCTTCAGAAATCTTGAAAGAAATATAAAAAGCAAGATATCCAATCAGAGAAAACAGCCTAGGAAGACCTGCTTGTCCTGCTCTTCTAGTTGCAGCAACACTAATAACATCTGGCTCAAGTCCAAGTCGTCAAAGATTTTTCCACCAAATAGTCTGTCATATATGCCCTCTCACTCTACCCCACTACTGTCCCTTGAATCTAGGCCACGTCAGTTCTTCTCTAGAGAACTTGACTTCTTACTTGATTCTGTCCCACTTAAAATCCGTCTTCTTCTCACATCTGCCGGAATATGGTTCCTGTGATTGGTGCTCTCTTCTCTTCCTACTCCATATGGCTTCTCCATTGGTGATCATTTGCTCCCATTTCTTCAACATCGCCTGTATACTAATGACTCTCAAATTTACATTTTAGCCCTGATCTTTCTATGTCCCCAAACAAAATCATTCTCTTTCCCCAAGACCTCTGTATCCAATATGTCTTATCTTTTTAATGCCATTACCTTGCTCTGCTACAAGCAATGAATGATCTTTTGCTCTTTCCACAATCACCCAACATATTTTATTAATTTTTCCTCCAAAGACTTCCCAAATTGTTTGCTCTCCTTTCCTGCCTGTCGCACTGCAGGGATTCCAGTCCTCAGTATCTCTGGCTTAGTCTTCTAATTGTTTTCCAGGCCTGCAGTATCTCTCCCTCCGGACCATCCTCTGATCTGCCAGGATAGCCTCATAAGAAGAAGTCTTCAAAGGCTTACTGCAGTAGAGAGTACAGAGATCGTTGCTCCCTGAATCCAACTGACATTTCCAACCACACTTCCCATGTTTCCTACTCTCTCACCACAATGAACCATCCTCTCTATTTTTAAACAGTGCAAGATTTTCCACATCTCTGTGCCTTTGCCAATGCAATCTCCTCATCCCTGCATATCCCGTCCCCATTTCTAGTTGGCCAATTCCTATTACCCCTTTCATTCAATCTCACATGTTATCTCTTACGTGGAGTTTTTTCTCTTTGCCCCCAAGCTGAATTAATTGATTACTCATCTGTGTTCTGATAACACATTAAACACACATATAACACTATGTTATGACCAGCTGTTTAGGATCATCACTACCATGTGATCAAAGCACAAATCTTGTTCAATGACTAAAGTAGGAGTTCTATGACTAAATGATGAGTTTTGACCCCTCTAGTGCCTAGCACAGTGTTTGGCACATGGTAATCATTTAATACATGTGTGTTGAATAAATGACTAGATAATCTTCTACAGCTTTGTTTTTCTACATCAAAGTTAACTTTGTCAGATCGGCAACTGAAAAACTCTCAAACTGCCCATTCCTTCCCCAATACAATTTCTCTTTATTTTTCAAGCCTCAGAAACAGAGCTCTGTATCTTAAGTAGGTCATAAATATCCTTTACTTGGATTTATATCCATTTCTGAACTTTTCCTCAGACTATTTCCTCTACTTGGAAAGGGTTCTGCCCCTTCTACCTGTATAAATTTTCTAGTATTTATCTCTCTTCAACTTAGAAACTCTCTAGAGCTCTCTGCATTTCATGCTGGTTGTGTACTAGTTTTGTATTCACTTAGATCTAAACTATTTTTATGACATGATTCTTTATACACACAGAAATGTATATTTTATTCTATAGGTTGAACCATAGGAAACTGCGAATATTCAAAACTTTTGATCCACAAAAATGGCAATTTCTGAGGCCGGCCCAGTGGTGTAGGGGTTAAGCTCAGGCACTCTTCTTTGGCGGTCTGGAGTTCACTGGTTTGGATCCTGGGCGTGGACCTATACACTGCTTATCAAGCCTTTGCACCAATCAGTGCAGTAGCACACCAAACTCTATTAGTGCTTGTTGTATTCTTCACTGATGTGCAGTTGCATTGAAAAATAAAGTTGTATCAAAAAATAAAATGCTAGTCTGACTTAGAGACGCCATTGATGAGGCAGTGAAAATAATCAATTTTATTGAATCTTGACCCTTAAGTTTACATATTTTGAATATTCTGGGTAATGAAATGGGAAGGTCTCACAAAGCACGTCCCTGCATACCAAGATACAATGGCTGTCTTGAGTAAAAGTACTTGTGTGATTGAGTTGTGGGCTAACCTAGCTACTTTTGTCATGGAACGCCATTTTTACTTGAAAGAACAGCTGACAAGTATCTGGCAGATATTTTCTCAAAAATGAATGAAGTGAGACAGTCATTTCAAGGAAAGCAACGGACAATATTTGTTACCAATGATAAAATTCAAACATCCAAGCAAAATCAGAATTTTGGATAACTTGTATATGCCACCATAAACTTAGCAGCTTCCTAATGTTTAAAGATTTTTCTGATGAGATCAGTGACAATATTAATAATTATAATTTTTCAGTATTATATAATGAAATGTATCAACATTTGAAGATCTGTGTAGCTCAGTGAGCCAATGTTTTCGAAATGAACAATATACGAATTTACTAAATGTTAGATGGTCACAGATCCATTTGAAATGTGCGATAGGGTTTCAGATTCCACATTGCAACTAACCTTTAAGAAGCCACCATTTGTTGAGTTTTGATGTGTATTAAAAATCTATCCACAATTATCTGAAGTGGTAATAAAAATATTCCTATATATCTGTGTGAGGTCAGATTTTTTCCCATATACTTCAATCAAAGCAACCTATCAAAACAGATTCAATGCATAAACAGATAAGAGAATCCAGTTGTATTAAGCCTGACAAACAGATGTGGAAAAATGTAAAGCAATGTCACTCTTATTATTAATTTTTTGGTTTTGGAAAATAAAGTTATTTTTCATAAAACATGTTATTTAGGTTAATATGTAATTGATTTATTGTTATTTCCAAGTGAACTAACAAATATTTTTAAAACTTCTCAGTTTTAATTTCTAATATACCAAATATTGATAGAAATAATCGGCATAAACAAAAGCTCTTTGGAGTCCTCAATAGTTTTTATGAATGTAAAAGTGTGCCGAGACCAAAAGTTTGAGAACCACTACAGTAGGTGCTCAGTAAATGTCTGGTGAATTAGTGTATCAATGAAGCAATACAAAGGAAACAAGGAAGGTTGTGATTATACAAGCCTAGTCATGTGATTGGGGGCTCATTTGTGTGGGCGGCCTCAAACACTGATTGTTACCATACTCATCGCACACTGAGAAGTGAATGAGGATGAAATCCTGCTCAAGTTTAAGCAAGCAATGAGGTGTTCCATCAGAGACAAGTCAACTGAAGCTCAGTTTTAAATGGAAGCAGGATTAATTCTTCTTTAAAAACTCTAAACAAGAGTAAATAAAAGAGGACTCACAGACTCCAAATATCGGGCAAGAATTTTAACAACAACTTTTGGACTTGCCTTAAATTGCTTTAGAAAATGTGAGTTACAAATCCTACTACATGGTATGTTTCCTAGGAGGCTGGATCACCAACTGCACAATACTGGAAAGTAGCCAGTCTACTAGCATTGAAGCTATGCTGTCACAACACAACTCCTCTGGGCAGGATGGATGTGGAGAACGGACGGCAGCGGAATACTCAAGCAGCTGGTGAAGTAAAGTGGGGCAACCACAAGGGGAGGGGGCAGGAGCAACACTTGAAAGGAGCACTGAATTACAACATCAAAAACATGTGGCAAAGTAGTTGACTGCTGAGAAGCCACAACAGTCAACAGACTGGTCTGCTACACCACAAATAGAAACAGAGTGGCTCTTTTGGAGTAAAGGCATTGGGCCAAATGAGACTAAGAGGTAAACAGCAGCAGCAGCCACATAGCAAAGGAGAATCTTTGTAATATATTCTATGAGAAAAGGATTGTTGGTCATGCTCTGCCTGTCTATCCAACTACCCCTGTACAGACAGACATCAGGAGCCAATCTTGAAAAATAAAGCACTCTGATGAATACATGGCACACAGTTTCTCAGTAAGCATCTTTTTTTCTTAGAGTTCCCTTTACACTTTATTTATGACTCTTATGGCAAAAACTGTTTTAAGCCTGGCATTCTAGTTATTTCCGTGTGAATCTGATTTTTCATCTCTAGTGTAAACTCACTGAGGACCACTCATTTACCCCTTGAAGTCCATACCATAGTACCATGCACATAGCTGGTGCTCAGTAAATACCAGTTGAATAAATGAAGTTTAAAATTAGCAAAATGGCTTCATTAATATTGCAAAACTGCCAAAAACCTGCTGTTATATCCCTATTCATCTATTTGTTTGTGCAACAAATATTTATGGAGCCCCTATCACAGGCATAGTAATATGATAGATGATGCTGGTTATGTTAAGATGAAATAGATGTAACATTTCTCTCAAAAACTCCATAGTTCAATAATCCAAATTAGTTCTCTTTATTGAGAGTTAAACGCATAATATAAATTTTGTTGTTTTCTTTTTGACTACATCCTTATCATCAACATCACTATGTCTATGGAAAATAAAGAGAGTTAGGAAATTTTTTGTTGACATAATCACATCATCACCTGAATTTACATTTACTCTTTCATTTCACAAAATAATTATTGAGTGCACATGGTTCTAGGCCCTGGGGTAGTCAATATGTCACTAGATAAAGAGGCAAGGTCCCTGTCCTTAAGGAGCTTAAGGAATAGGGAGTGCCCTATAAGTGACTCCAGCATTATATGACAGTTATAATGAGGCTGGTCAGGTATGGTTTTGTATGCTAGAGCCAGAAAGCCCAAATCAAACCAACTTAAGGAAAAACTCATTGGCTAAGATAACAGAGAAGCAATAGAACCTTGAAAAATAATAAGGGACTATTCTCTTGATTTCATTTTAGCTGGGTTGGCTCAGTTTTCAGACAATTCTCCTCTTGCAGAAGAAGGGAGCTCATGGGTTGCATCCTTTCATAAACAACAGAATAGCAATCAAAGCCTTAGAATGTCGTATTATAGTCCCCAAGTAGGCTGGTGTGAATCATGTGCCCATTTCTGAATGAATCACAGAGGCTAAGGGGACCAAAAGCACTAATTGGCTCAGCCTCCAGCTCACTCAACTTTACCTGAGGCACATAGGTGTGGGAGGAGTGACTCCCCAAAGCAGAGGCAGGGTACTATTGCCTCAAAAAGGGGGAAGTGATACTAGACTGCTAAAACAGCAAATGCCCACCACCCAGGAATATACATGCTTGACAATATATTGAAGAGATAGTCTTTGAGCACATGCTGGAGATGCTGCACTGGCCTAAGCATTTTTCAAGATTGAAAGATGTTGACAAAAATCTTATAATCCAGAAAGGAGGATAGGAAGATAGATAAAATACAAAGAACTTTGGAGAGTTTTTGAGATAGAGTTCATTTCTCACTGCAGGAATCAGGAGAGCCCCCCTAGACGTAGATGGCCTTTGAAATCGAGCTCAAAGGAAGGGTGAGATCTACCTCCTTGCCCTAGTACAATCTCATCACAACCTAAAGAAATATAGTTCCTCCTCACTTTGGAGATGACCTTTCAATATCCTGTAAAATCTCGTTCTAAAAAAATGCACGTTCAGGAAGTGGCAAACTTCCTCAGTTGCTTCCTGGCAAAAAGAATACGATTACCACTAATAGTGGTGTCTATCTGAAACTCAGGGACTAGCACAGAGTTGATACTCAAAAAATCTTCGTTGAATGAGTGGATGAACGAATGTCAGAACGAACAAATACTATGGCAACACGGTAATGGGTAATAGATGAGATTCCTGTGGTCACATAATGTCACTTTAAAAGACATCACTAAACCTTGTCTATGACAAGTTGTCTCTCTACAGGTTCATATGGAGCAACTTTGCTCCCTCAGGTAGCCCTCCGAGGCTCATCAGTAGCATCATTTGCACAGCTCGCACTGTGTGTAATGAAATCCAACCTGGCATCCTCCACACCTTCAGTCTTTCAGCATAAAACAAAGTGCAGCTTCCCCCACAGAGCATCCTGATTAAACAAATTAACTATGGCGCTGCCTGCAAATACACACACTAGAGTGCAGGAAATGAACAGATACAATGGCCAAGTCTGTATTTAATTTTAATTAAATTTCATTCTGTAGCTCAATTAATCCACATCTCCAAATGTCAGCAGGACTTAGGCAAATGGAATGACATCTGCTGCACCGCACAGGACCATAAAACCTTCACTGCATGCGAGGTCTCTGGAAGCACACCAGGAAAAATGAAATATCTTTATTAAGTGTGTAGTAATGTATAGAAGTCTAACTCAGAGTCTAATGAAAGAACATAAACTAGGAAAGAGAATTAGACTAAGAATGTGAGTGGTTGTGGGCATGGCAATATAGTTCAATATCGTGCCTTGTGTTATTTATTGTTCTAAAGTTGCATTTGGCTTTATAGCTGTTCCCTTTAATACATACCTAGTGGGCTTCCCAATTGCCCAGGTTGGTTTTCTTTTTTTTAGCTGTCACTGATTTCTTTGCCGAGAAAAGGGAATTGGTGGAGTAGGGGTGATCTGCCTACATAGAATACGGAGAAGACTACATTTGCTATGCAAGGCCATTTGTCACAGGAAGCCAGAGGTGTAGCAGAAAGAGTGTGGGGTTTGACAAGCCTAGATTAAAATTTTTGTTCTGCCACTTACAATATCAGATTAGAAGGTTAAAAAAAACCTCAGACATTATTAATTAGGGAGACTGTTCTCAGCTTGACAATGACTGGTTTGGGGAAATGCCTGTGTAGTGTTTTTAGAAAATGTCAATGTGATCATTATTGTTGGATGATAAGGAATAGACGAATCTTATTAAAATAAATTTGTTTAGCATTATGTGCCAGCTACCGTGCTAGACCTGGAAACACAATGATGAATAAGACATGGTCCTTTCCCTGGAGAAGGGAGAGGAACAAGTGAAAAATAATCACAATAAAATGTGACAAATTTCTATCAAACAGAGGTGCCCAAATAATTAGGCAAGCCCTGGAGGAATGCCGAAAAGCCTGGGGGTGGGTGCTTGTCTCTGTGCAATGGCCCTGATGGATGAATTGGATTTGAGCAGATAAATAGCAGGGAAAAAAGCAGAGGGAAAAGCACGTGCAAACAGTCGGGAAAGTAGTTTGTTTTCTGGTTTGGGAGAAGAGTTCAAAGCAGAGAGAAAGGAAGATAGGAGATGAAGAGAGAAAGGTACTCTGAGGTCAGACTGGCTTATATTGCATGTACTGTGAAGAACGTAGAATCTCATCCCGGATGCAATGAGGACTCTCTGAGGGCTTTGGGTAAGGGAACACACGATCAGATCTGTGTTTGTAGATCTGTGTAAAGCAGTGGAGAGTGAAGGGTGGCATAATATGCCACCCCAAAATACGCCACTTCGGCGTAAGGATTATTTTGAGCTAAAGACACTTGAAAAACAGCAGGTACGAGAAGGTCACTCTGACCTCTCCTTTCTCCTGGAAGCAGGAGATAAAGCTCCCATGTGAAAGATGCCCTCCCTATACCAGAAGGAAAGAAACATTCTTATCACCAGAGATGGGCAGTGGAGGCTGAGAGAAATCTGTACAAGCAGACCTTTAATCTCCCCATGTTTTTTAGTTACTTTTCCACAACTGCTACTCTTTGTTCAACCTAGGACGTAAGCACTTAGATCTAGTCACTTCTTTGGATTTTCGTTTTCCTATTGGGCCTCCCATGTATATGTAAAAATCTATATGCTTTTCTCCTCTTAATCTGTCTTACGTCAATTTAATTTTCAGGCCCAGCCGGAGATTCTAAAAGGGTAGAGAAAAAGTTTGCCTCCCCTTCAAGGGCAAGCTGTCAGAAGTATGGAGACCAGTTTGAAGGGATTCCTGGCTTCTACTAAATCTACACACACGTGGAGGCTCATGTAAAGGAGGAGAGAGGAGATTGAGTTCTTAGTTACATGTCTGAGAAAGGGCTAAAAGAGTGGGATGAAGGCTGGTGATGGCTCATACAGACATGAGAAAGGCCTTGTAGATCACTAGCATACTAGGTGGGTGGACTCTTGCATGAAAAATGGAAAGAGAAGAATAGAGGGGGCCATTGTCAAATGGCCTTACAGCTCGGCACTGCTTTTTCTGCTCAGAAGTTAGAAAAACCAACCTTTTCCCTACTCTTACTTTCCATTAAATGGGAATTCTTCTCCTAAGCATACTTTTGGCTTTTCTGTCTCTTTACTCACTCTCTTCAGAATAGGTGGAGTTGCTTAACCTACTGGTCAATTTGGGAATAACTAAGCAGGCTGTACCCAACTCCATCCTTCTTCCTCCTGTGGTCTGCCTGACTAGGTGGGTAAGTGTCTACCTGTGAGGTTCAGAAACCCACATTCTTCATCCTGGTCCCTCTCAGAGCAAAGGTGAGATTTTGGCCTCATGGGATACTCTGTTTTATTCCTCACATTGTTCACGACCCAAGTGGGTAAGAAGAGTGCTGTTTATTGGGGCCGTTCAGAGACCCCAACAGCGAGGAAGTAGATTTTTTGGCCTTCATTCTGGTGTTTGGGACCATCCTAGACTCAAGAGGAGCCCTGTTGAGAATCAGCCACATGACTTATGTAAAGCATTCAACAAGGAAGACAGATAAAATCTGGGAAATGGAACAAAAGGGGGTAAATGCTGAGCTAAATGAGGGCTGAACACAGAGAAAGTCCAGGTTTCTGATCACCCAAGAAAGAAAACAGCAATGAAAGCAAGGTTTCCTTCACCTCTGTGATGGCAGTGGTGCAATAAGAGGGAGATCGCCTGCTCACTGTGAAATTCGGAATATCAGAAATGTTGATCTGCTACCTTAGAATACTAGTATGATACTTTTACTAAACATGGGCCAAGTAGGGTTTTTGGGTTGGTTTGAGAACCTCTAATTTATTGTAACTTTATTACAATAATAATATTTTGCTGCCTTTCTAAAAAAAGGCATCTTTTAACAACTAACTTGCAAAAAAAATTCCCAAACAACTTATTTGTAAATGGGAGACTCACTAGAATGATACAAAAACATATCTAAGCAGAAATAGATTTCAATTTAAGAGGAAAGAAGACACTAAAGAGAGAGTGGAGAGTCTAGTATTCCTATTTAAAACATTAATCCAATGTTAAGGACTAAGAGTTCCTACATAAACTAATGAAAGTTGGTTTTTTTTCACTATCTGTAAATATTTTGGGGGAGAACATAGCCTCTTTGCATTTTGCCAAATTTTTAATTTCTCTCAGATTTTCCTTTTTTTCTCATAGAATTCTGTCTTTATTCTTCAATCTTTTTCATATTCTTCTATCTCTTTTTCATACCTAACATTTTAACTCTCTTCTAATTTTACATTTTGATTTAATTATGTGCTTACATACAATAGTATAATGCTTTAGGAAAATTGAAGTTGTCTAATAAAATAGAAGGTAGATTGAACAAGAGAACCAAACTTCAATATATTAACTATTAAAAATTTATAGATAATAGAATTAGGAATTTTGATTCTGGAAAATTCATCAAGGAAAATTTTCGAGTTCTGCTATGCTACAATGTTGAATTTTAAAATCAGCATATGAAGATGTGGCACTGAAACCGTATCTAATAAAAATGTACAGGAAGTAACAACTAGCTTCAAACTATCTCATGATACTATCTAGCGAGACATTGAATTGACATGTGGTTCCTAGCATAGTAATGAATTTGAACAGGAATCAAAAAATGTATCACTAATTTAATTAGGGTTAAAGTTGGCTTTACTCCTGCCAGAGAGACAATGAGACATATTGATGTTATAATAGTGCAAATATGTAAAAGTGAAAAATTCAAGTTGTAAAAAACACTTTGAGTTAATGAGTTAAATTTCTTCTAACATCAATCTTAATGTATAATTGGACTAAGTACATTAAAGCATTTCTGGTTGCAACATTTCATAGTTTGTTTGCATTGAGTTGTAAGTATTCTATATAAAAAATTATGTATAAAAAATTGGAATTGAGAAACACTAACCTATACTACTGAATGTTTGCAACATTTTTCAAAGACCTGGCAAAGATAATATCTAACTATGAAGTTGTGTGGCTCTATCAAGAATGTTTTTGAAAAAATAAAATTAATTGACACTAACAGAATTTTTAGTTGAGATTTTTCTTAAAGTGAGGGATCTTGAGTTTAGAGCTCTATCAATGTTTCTTGTAGCACAGGAAGTCCAGGAATTTAGACAACTTGAATTTACAATGGCTTATCATTGGTGGAAATTACTTCTATCTTGAATGATCACTACTTCTTAAGTCAGATTTTTAATAGTAAATGAAGTTAAAATATACCTTTTTAGATACTGAAAGTTAGATATGCATAGTTAAATGAAAATCCCAATTTTTCTTATATTATCTGAATAATTGCCTCAATTTTCAATTTTATTCCTACATATGTGGGCCTCTGAATGAGAAGTCACTATGTAAATTACAGATTTCCCAATCTCTTACCCTCAGTTTTTCTTTAAGATGGGAAACAAATTGTCACATAATATAAATTAGCTATTTCAATAAAGAAATGCCTTTATTTTTATCAAAATAAAATATAAAATTCTGTCCTGTCAGAATTTTACACACGAGCCTAAGCCACTTAAAGGGCAGGTATAATAAAGCACCTGATCCATAAGTAATGAACAATCATAAAGTATTAATTAGTAACAGAGGCTAAGAAAAATGTACCACATTTTCTAGGTACTCATGTATTCTTAAATAAGTACAATTTACACATTACATGGTGTAATAGCTAAGGAAGCTGCTTAGGAGATATCAACAGACTAATACGAGCTACAAAATCCTTAAAATAGGATCAGCACAGTTTAGTGAGAAAAAGCAAAATTTAGGGAGGTTTGAAAGTCTAGTTCTTGGCCTTGATTTTGATCTTCTATGTGAGATCCATTGCTAGACCATCCACTCAAACCCAAAGGAGAGTGTAAAGATGAGTATGGTGCAATATAGAAAACACCATGGAAAGAGTAGCGTTTACATGGAACATTGCAATGGCATACAGCCACAAACATTTAAAATGACTTAGATCTTAAAAATCAGCATGCACCAACGACATCATCCATCACACCTCCTCCCTCTTCCCTTCCCACTCTTCCTATCCTATTCTATTCATCTCTCCTTACTCCATCTTATCCCTTCCCTTCTTTTTTTCTCCTCACCCTTCCTTCTTTTCTACACTCTTCCTTACTGAATGCCCATTCTTTGCCAGGCATCATGCTAGGTACCAAGGGAAGACAGTTAGGATGAGGTATCCATCTGCAAGGAACATATCACCATCTTTGTAGGAGGGCCAGCACTAAAAAGATAATTTTCATTCAATGTGAAACTATAATGGAAGTGAAGGGAAGCCTAAGGAAGAGTACCTAATTGGCTGGCTCACTGGATGAGGTGATTCCTGAAATGCATCTCATGGCATGAAGAGGATTAGCTATGAAAAAGGAAATGAAGAAATAGTTTTCAGGCAGAAAGGACAACATGAATGAAGACCTGGGGGACAGAAAGCATCAAACAATATCTGTATAACGATCTCAGTCTGCACAGCCACATTTGGTGGCCTGGGGAGTGACTGGACTGGTTTCATATTTTAGAAGGGTCACACTGGCAGCAGAGTGGAAGGTGGATTTAATAATGAAACTGGAGTTTGGAAGACCAGTTGAGAGCATTTTTCTACTGGATTCCAGGTGAGGAATGATTAACGCCTAGTGATCATAAAATAAAGAACATTAAACAACATGCCTGGTGGATCCAGAATCATACCCCAGGTTTCTCCACTTCCAGTCCAGAACTCTTTCCACTGTACCAGAAACACAGTTTGTTATCCTATGGTAAAACTGAAACATTTTGTTGCAGGCCCTGTTAACTACACATAAATCCATGAAGGATAAATCTTTTGGGGTGACCATATTACTTAGCTCTGGGAGCTCAGTTCCAAATTTTTTACGTGGAGCAATTCAATACTCATTTATCATGAGTATTTGGCATGACACACTCATCTTTTGCATATAGAGATGCGCCATTTTAGCAGGGAGGAAAAATTCAGCCAGAGCCCTTGATGCTATATTCATTGTTATCAGGTATTTGGAATCCATGTAAATATAAACCTCTTGTTTCCACAACAAAGGGTGCAGGCTTTCTCCTGGTACAATTTCTTCATGTGAAATATCTCAATGCTGCTGCTTCTAAGGCCCAAATAGTTCCTCCATCACACCCCCCACTGCCGGAGCCACTGTAACATTTAAGGTAATGAGGTAAGGGGCACACTTGAGTTCTTTATGTGCCAAGATGAGAAAAATTAATTTTCAATGCTAAAAAGATGAGATTGCTGGTGCAGACGGTCACTAACCACCACCAGCTGCTCCATAGATTGGGCGTTTGGAAAAGGAGGCCGATTTCAAAATCAATAACATAACTTCAGGACATGAGAAACTAAGCTGCATCAGTGTTCTGAGCATGAAGATACTGTCTAAATCATACTGGATAATTTGACAAAAGTATCTACAATCCAGTTTGTGCTCACACTATACTTGTAAATATTTCAGTATAGAAAATCATAAATGGCAAAAACATTGTGTTTGCTTTAGTAGATTTGTAAATAGGCTTCAAATTGTCATCTATTGGATTTATTTGCAAGATGGAAATTTTAACAGAGCTTGGAATCTTTTTGGTGGAGGCAGGGGAGAATGTGATATCTCAACGACATACAACCTTCCTGAATCCCAAGAGAAAGTCAAGTGATTTTATATATACACACACACGCCATACTCAAAAGCATTTTCTTGCACTTGGTGTCCTTTAAAGTACAGACATAGGAATTTTTTAAAAAGTGGCATGAATGAAGAGTGCAGACAAATAATTCCTTAAATCTAATTGTCTTCCCCTCTCAACTACATGCATCCAGATCAGTGGTTCTCAACTTTGGTTGCACATTAGAATCACCTGGGAAGCTTTCAAATGACCAGTGCCCAAGGTCCCATTCTGGACCAATGAAGTCAGAATCTCTTGGGGTTGGGGTGGAGGTGCCTAGGCATCGGCAGTCTTTCAAGTTTCCCAGGTGACTCTGACGTGCAGCCAGGGTTGAAAGTTACTTCTTTGGCAGGATTTTTCAACCTCAGAGCTATTGACATTTTGGGCTGGATAATTCTTTGTCGTGGGGGTTGCCCTGTGCAGCGTAGGCTGTTTAGCATTCCTGGCCTTTACCCACTACAAGCTAGTAGCAACCTCTCCTTCCCCAGTTGTAACAACCAAAAATGTCTCCAAACATTGACAATTGCCCCCAGGAGATGGGGGAAACAATTGCCCTGATTGAGAACCACTGTTTTAGGCAGGGAAAAAAAATCCCCCCCAACCCCCCCCCCCCACAACTAACTATCAGCAGCTGCTGTATTGATGACTACCTGTGGTCAATATGTTTGCTATTTTGCTCTCTTCAAAACTACCCCTTACCTTGTTCCACACTCTCCCCACCTGCCACATAATCAAGTATTCTGCTAAGAAGTCTTCCCCACTGATCCCACCCTGCCCTGGCCTCCCCTTCCTTCTGTCATCCCAGCATAGCTGCCACCAGGATGTTACCAGGCTGCTTCACAAATATTCTTCTCTCTTCCGGTTGAAGATGTTGTCACTTAGACTGTAATCCCACTGAAGGAATGAAAGAACTGTCTTTTGCTTACTTTAGGGTCATAGAATTTTTTAAATGGAAGGTTTTAAAATATCTTATTGCACTTCTTCACTTCACCAGGCACTGTATAAGACAGTCAGGTACAACTTAATATAGGGTATCAGTTCTCCCAATGAAAATTCCATTTAGAATTTTTGAGGGATTCAAATTTACTTTAAAATTTATACGAAGGAATATAGCCACATATAGCTAAGTACATCTTAAAAAAGAAGGACTTGCCCCACCAGATATTAAGACATACAATAAAGCCATAAGAAAAATCATATTGAATTGGCACAAAAACAGACAAACTGATGAATGGAACAGAATAGAGAGCTTAGAGACAGATCCATGATATATGTCAATTTAATAAATGAGTAGAGTTGCACCACAAATTCATTTTAACAGAGGAAAGGAAATGATCAACTATGAAATCTTGTACAGCTAATCTTGGTATGAAATATTGAAATTCACAGTTACTGTTTGATTTTCTCAAATAATTTCAACTCTTAATTTTTGTTGTGTCAGTTTCATCCTCAAAACCAAGGTGCTTTTTTGCTGTTGCTTAATAAGATGCAACCTGCCTCTTTATGGTAAGAAATGTTTGCAGGAATGACCAGTGACAGGCTAATAACTTTGACTTTAATTTTCAAATGTGTAGAAAGCCAATTTCAACGTAAACAATTGTCTATTTAAGGGAAAAGAAAATTATAGGGAATATTTTCAAACGAAAATACAAAAAGTACAAGGCAGAAAAGAGACACAAGGTGCAAAAATTCTGGGGGTGGAGGGAGGGCATGTAAAATGAAGAAGAAAGCACCTAAAATAGAAGTTAAGGGAAGCCATAAAATGAAATGATTCTCAACAGAGCAGAAGAATGCAATAATTACCTTCAGAGGATTGAAGCTTGAAAGAAATAATGTAAACATTCAAGACTAAAAGGCAGGAGTAGGAAGGAATTCTAAATGCAGAGACTTTATCTTTAAATCTGAGCTGAATGGTTACCACATTAAAAAAATATCTTATTACATTTTGGCTGACTAATAATAATACTACTCATGATTTATTGAACATCTTTATGCTAGTGATTCCAAAGTGCTCTGAAAATATCTTGTGACAGATATTATTTCCTTTTAACAGATGGAGAAATTGAGGTTATGTAGAGCTTAAGTGACTTGTTCATTGTCACAATTAATCAATGATAATGCTGAAAATGAAATGTAAAGTTCTCTGCTATCCAGTGTAGGGACTGTTTTCCATCTCATGTTAAATGATCCATAATTAACTTATTATAGGAATAAGGTGGATTCTTAAAGAATAGTCATGAAAGCCATGCTCTGGTTAAGATTCATGCTCATGTTATATCACTAATAAAAGCATTAAAAAATACTCAAATCCCCATGTATTTTTAGAAAAACCTAACTTGTCAGTTAAATAAGACCAACGTAGATATGGCAAAATTTCAGAGGCAATCAGAAAATTGTTTTAACTTAAATTTTTAAAAATCTATTTGTTATTCCATAATAATTTATTTAACTGTCTTCTTAATGAGTTCTTAGCAAGTCCAATTAGTATTTTAAAAATAATTACTTCCAAACTAAGAAATAACCTTATGTATAGCTTATGACTTTTCAAGTTCAACATATCTTTTTGAAGTACTGAGTATTCCTAAGAAGGGAGTGGTTACTAATTAAATACAAACATGATTACTGAATGCCTCAGTTGGCACCATGGAATAATTTACTGATTTTCTAAGTGTTCATGGATGGACTCTAGTGATGACATATTTTTAAGTGAGGAATCCAAACAGTTATTCGATTAGATACTGGCTACAATTAAGTGATCATTTATTGATTGCACAGTCCACTGATACATAGTTATTCATCTGGATCTGACATAAACAGAAAACATGACGTTTAAAACTATCCTCCCAAATAAACTTGTATCACAAAATTCAAACCAAAATTATTCATTTGGGCTGAATTCCCTAACTATGATAAATGAATGCGACATGAATCACCAGTCACATTCCCATTTGATATTTTGCTCTTCTCGGACCTTTCATGTTCTCAAATGTTCTATAGGTTCCCAATATCTAATAATAACTGTTTTTTCTTTAATAAAGGTGTCACCTTGACAGAATTATGTTCAAAAGTATAGGAGGAGGCTGGTATTCTTGAGAAAGTCTGCAGACATTCTTGCCTATGACATCCCATTGTGAATTGGTTCAAACAATACTTAATTATATCTTAAGACACTGTGCAAGAAAGCTGCCACCAAACAGCATCCTTTCCATTCTAACCACCACAGCACCCTGTCTTAGCCTGGACCAATCATCCTGCAGACAGCGTATTAGTTTAACTCTTTTAGTCATGATGTATTTAATGCCATTTCCATACCACAAATTCATCAATGCACTCTCTCCCTTCATTTCTACTAAGTACAAACTTGGAACTTGTCATTCAATTCTCTCCACAATCTGGATTTAACACAACTTTCCATTACTAACATGCAGCAGCCAAGTTATTTTGCTATTCTTTAAATACATCTTGCCCTTTTTTGTTTACCTTTTGCTTGCAAAGCTGTCTGCCAATCATGGCTCCCGATCTGAAATGGTCCACCTTCAATGTTACCATCTCTGCGCAGCATCCCTTGATCAACCCATTCATCTCTCCATTTCCCTTGCCCACACTCTCCCTTAATTCTGTAGAAACAGTGTGTGACTTTTACTAAATGTATCATGTATTAATTTCTTTATGGCTCTTTGCATGCAAGTCTCAGTTTCTTTTACTGGACTGTGAGCTTCCTAAAGGCAGATCTCTATCCTGTACATATGTTTCACACTTAGTGGGTGCTCAACACATATTTGTTAAATGAATGAATACAGGAGAAGAAAAAAATGAAAGGAATTATATAAGGCTGTCCAATTGGTGAAATAAAATCAAAAGCTGCACATGTAATTTACATGTACTTACAGCTCTGCCTGGGTATTGAAATAATTATTGGACTTACGGAAATAATTATTGAAATAATTGAAATAATTTCTCCAAAGAGAAGAAGATAATGCTAGAACATAAACTTATTTAAGGAAGCAATTTTTGTCTATTTTTCACTGATGTATTCCAAGTGCTTAAAGCAATGGCAGGCATACAGTAGGCATTTAATAATTATTTGTTGAATAAACATATACCAAAACCAGTTATTTTAAAATATGCTTTGGCTTTTTATATGTTCTTTAAACTTTTACTGACCTTCAATTTCCTGACATCCTAGTTAAAGAAATCCAGTCCAATCTCATTTTCTTAAATATACCTGGTAATGTCTTTAAACAGAGATATTAAGTAAAATACAAAACTACCCCTATTGAACATGAGTTTTGCATAGTGAAATACTTTATTACAAAGAGAGAGGCACTGAACTTTCTTGAACAGATAATATGGTTCCAGGTTGTCAATGATGAACAGCACTATTGTCTATATATTGTCCTTGTGAAAGGATTTAACCAGAGTTCGTCAGCAGGTTTAAACTTCTCTAGCTCTCGCTGAAGTTCAACTGGGCTGAGAAAGTTATGAAAACTGAAGAGTCCATTAGGTAATGACCAGTCATGCCAAGCTAATGGTATCACTTTTGATCTACTCCTCACAGCTCTCAGGTAAAGCAGCCCTGTAATCATAGGCTTAGCCTTCTTAAACACAGCACATAGAGCCACGACCAGAAAGAGTAAAGAAAATCAGAAGGTGGGGTCCAAGGTAGGGGTTAGTCAATCTTGCTTGTTCTCAAGGAAACTTCTCCAAATCAAAAACTGCAAAGGTCACATACAGCCATCACTAGAGAAATCCCATGCAATTCAGAAAGCAAGGGTGAAAACTATAATCAAATTCTGCCACCTGAGTGGCACATTGCCTAATGCACTGATAACAAAACAGAAACCCCTAATCAAGAAGTCAGCATGTCATTCAGGACAAGGGTAGATCAAGTGTTGCGTCAACATGGCTACAAAGTCAAACCAAGCAAAATATTGAGTGCTGACAACACTCATCTGTTTCTTATCTTTCTTTCTGATTGGCAGACTTGGACAAGGTGGCATATTAAGGCTCATGAAGAGCATATGCATGTGTGTGTGTGTGTATGTATGTGCTTGGGTATGTGTGCATGTGTGTGCATTTAACTATTTGTTATTCAAAATTCAGCTCAGATAAATTCTCCAAGAGGCTTTCACTGATTGTCCCCACCTCCCATAGATCCTTGCTCCTTGACAATCCATACATGCATACGGTGACCAAATGCCATGAATGATTAAGATCTGTTTATACGTCAGTCTCTCCCTTTGGACTGTAGGCTCTCTGAGGTCAGGGACATAGCTTTTTCATCACTGTATCTCATAGTAGCAGTCACTTTGTAGATGCTTCACAAATCACAGAGGGAATAACAAGCTTTTGACCCACACAGTGCTTGGTTGAAATCCTAGCCTCATCTGTGGAGGCCTGTGGCCCGGTGCTATGACCAGTATTCAGGAAAATTGCCCCTCAACCCTCTGTTCTGCTTCTCCTCTGGGGTCATCTTTGGCTCTAACCTTCAGAACCCAGAGGCCAGTCCCACAAGTCTCTGTGCTCACCTCACATCTAGAGCCCCAGGCTTTCATTTATCTGAATAGGAGTTGGCACAGGCCCCAATTTTACTAGCTTTGTATGCTCTAGAAAATAATTTTATTTTCTCTGACCTCAGTTTCCTCATATGTTAAATGGGAATAGTAATATCTATACTTTGAGTGGTTGTCATGAAGATGATACGAGATAATAGATAAAAAGCTTCTGCACCAGTGCCTGGCACATAGCAGGCACTAAATAAGTGGTAGCTATCACCAAACCATTCTACCAATATCACCTCCAGCTACAAATATTATATAAATCGGCCTTCAGATGACTCTGAACTACAATCGTAACACACATCAGTCTTTGCAGACACATCCAAACAAAGATTTGCAAGGTTATCTTGAAATCAAATAGACAATCAGCACTTAACTAGATGCTCAAAACCCAGCACTCTTTCCTGAATGCTGACGTGCCAGATTTTATACCTTCACTAATTATCATTTTTATGAATAAAAATGGGCAACTAATTCAGTTGCTGGATCTTCCTTCTGTTTGGAAAACAAGTATAATTATTCTGAGGAACTGAGATATATGCTCAACAGCTTATTTGTCAAATTAGGGCTTTAAAAAAGTTTACTATATATTCATACAAGAGACCTCTATATTATTCACGTTAAAATTTCAAATGCCTGAGAAATGATGAACTAAAATAAGGTTTTTTCCTCTCAAAAATATATTCAGAAGCCAAAGAAAATTATTATATTAAGGACAGCTTCATTCTGAACATCTTATGAATTTGTGAAACATCACTTTCCCGCTCACTGAGTTTCTAGAAGTGTGTACTAAATTTAAACATTTAGTAGTCATCACTAAATTATGAATTTTTAAAATGATCTTACTGGTGGTGCCAGGCTGTGGCATGAGGTCAAATGGTAACTGAGCCTGTTATTGTGCTCCTGGAGTTACTCCTCCAGGAATCCGTCAGACATCTTTGAGCCATTCCTGTTCTTGGGGGCACTCGAACAGCATGGAGCCTCCTGAAAAGGGTCCTAGGGACTCACAAGTTCAGTCTCATCAACTTTAACTGAGAAGACAAATAAGAAGGTTTCAGGGGCACAGCCAAGCTTACGCCTTCAGTCCTCTTGTAAAGGTTTTCTTCTGGGGAAAATGGCTCAAGGCCCTTGGGTTAGCCCAATTCTGCTTTCACCCAAAATTTCTAGAAGGAGGTCCTTGAAATGATGGAAACTGAGGGAGCTCTAGCTGGAAGCAGGAAATGAAGTAGTGAGCCTGAAGGTGGTGAGTTTACAGCATTCCTCTATGCCCTTCATTGTCAACTATCTCCAGGATATGAAACATCAGCTCAGATGTTTTTTCTTTTCATCTCTGATTTGCATTAATTTCCTAATAAGAGGTAAAAGTGTTTAAAACAGGTTTGGAGCTCTTTTTAAGGAAAAAGTTATAAAATAAAAATTAAAACAATATCAAGTTCAATTTCAAATAGAGATTCAGGTGAACTCACAAGGTGGCTACAATAAAGGGATCAAGGCTGAAGAATATGGACACTGGAAGAAACTTTTGAGTTGGAGAAATCAGGGGTCTATTTACCTAACATAGAGATGATCTGAAAAGAGCTATCTATCTACGGCTCTAGTTGCATGTCTTCTCAACGCATACCTATCTGGGTAGAAATTTAGCACAAAACCTGGGATACTTTCCTATTTTCCCTTCAGTTTTATCTGTCCATAAACAAACACACATACGTTTGAAATGTGAAAGAAAGCTTAAATTCTGTAGCAGCTTTTATAAAAATAATGAAAACTTTTGCAAAAACAGCTTTAAACAACCCTGTTTGCCAAGTCAAACAACGTGCCAACTCTGTGAAAGCTGCTACAGGTTTTGTGCTTGTCAAGAGTTACAGAACCTGCACCATTCTGACAGTCACCAGAAATTATTTAAATATAAGAATAATTACAATTCTATCAGCCACTTCTTAAAATTGTATTAAGGGCTCTGAATTAAAGGCCTACCTCAAACAACATGAGCTGCATTTGGCAGCAAATCACGCTTACTGTGACAGCCCCCAATGTATGGGCGTTATGCTGATCAAGCCCCCTTTCTTGACCTGCTGATACTAGGGAACTTCTGCTGTTGCTGATGGGATTTAAAGCCTGTGTCCGTGCCTGTGTCTCTTTTTCTGTACCCTTTTGGGAATAGTGTGTCTGAAAAGGTCATTGGCTGAGAACAGGATTACTCATGGCAGCTATTGTCTATAACCATCCTTTCAGATGCTTTCAGCTGCTTGATAAAAACAATACCACAGAAGACAGAAGAGTTTTCATTATTTCTTAGGCAATTCTAATAATGTAAACAAGCTTTCAGAAAAAGATAAGAAGAATGACCATTATACTAAAGAAAAGAAGTATGACTGTCTTTTGAAATTTTAGTGGAGACCCTAACATATATAAATGAATGACTGAATGAATAAAATAACAACCAGAGCAATATAAATATTTATTGAAAGATATTCAAAAAGAAAGCTATTTTATATTGACTATTTGTCCTCAGAGTCTTGGAACTTAACACCGTACAGTGAGACAAAAGCCACTGTCCTATTTGACTTTGTCATTTTGCTGATTGAAATAAGGATAATAATGACGACTTAAATTAATGGCACACCAAGGGAAGGCAGGTGGAAGAAGTTTACCTGAAGATCAGGCAATAAGAGGGTACACTTTTGGTAGAGAATTTAAAACAGTAATAACCCCCACAAAAAGTTAGCCGGCTTTTTCCTATCACCACGTACCGGCAATTCTAAACAACATCAACAAAATACCCCTCCCTAAAAAAGAATCTTTTATTGGTCTAAGTTCTAAGCAACTGCTCTGTGGTTACAGTTGAATTTTAATACTGTGTATACAAGCTTCAAATTAGCACATTTTTTACTACTTATCCTTTAATAAATGTTTTATTCTATATGGAAACTAGAGAACTTTATGCTATATGGTCAGCTCAGACACATGGAAACTCAGCTGCACGTGGTTATTGCAAGACTAAGTTCAAGAGTAAGACTGTAACCAGTCCAAATTGTTCAATCTGGCTTCCAGGGCAGCTGGTGTCTCCAACTCCTGTGCTATGACATATTGCTGTGCTTAAACTGTATATCTGAAATAACCAAGGATAGCACAGTGCGATAAAGCTGAAGAAACAGAACTTGAGTTACTTCAATGTCTTCTTTCATATGACCATGTGGAGTTTTCATCTGTGTCGAAAATTTTAAAATTTAAAGATTTTTTCTTTTTTCCAAAAGCAATCAATGTATCAAAAGGTATTAATGATTACTTTTTCCTTTTTTTGTGGTAAAATATTTATTTTATTATTTATCATTTTTAGTGACATGACTATATGTTCAAAGTTCAATAAAAGAAAATTTTCACCATATGTGTCCCCTCCCCAGACATCGTCATCATTACTGTTATAATTTGTTTCACTTTACGGTTGTTGCTGAAAATAATTTTGTTGTATAGAATCGGGGTGTTAAGAATGATCTGCTCCAGGTGTCAAATGTGCTCAGTATGCCACTGACTTAAATAGGAGCTTTATGCAATTTACTGATGTGTCATTAGTTTCTTCTTTCTTCCATAGCGTAGTTATGATAAAAATGCACAATTTAGAAGACTGGTGGAAACTGCTGATCTCTTCAAGTTATCGTCAGCTCAGAGGAAGCCAAGATTAAGGATGCCTAGAATTTTGAAGGCAATGCTTATTTGCGTGGAATTTAAGCACTCTTCATTTTGGAACAGAAAGAGCTCATTTGAACCACCGTAGGGAATTTTTGTATTTTATTTTTGAGGTTCCAGGTTATTTGATTCACTTTGTTATTGCTTTTTCCTTTCCCCTCCTTTCTGACATCTCATTCACACAGATTTCTGTTGCTTGTGCATGAGAAAGAAGTTGGGAGGGTTTTGAATCTACAGAGATGCCAAAATAAGCTTCCTTTGACTCTTCTCATTTTTGCACTGACGATCTGCCTCCTTGCAGAAAGTATCAGCACTGAGATTCCTTTGAATATGTTCATCTTGTATTTGAGCAGCTGGAGAATCAGCTGACAAGTCAGTTAGTTGTGAGGATATAAAAATGTCTTACCATGGAGAAATATTCAGTATGACCCAAGCTTTCCCTTTTTTATCAGCTGTGAGGGTACGTAAGAGGGTAAGGTAATCCCCAAACCACACTATGTGGGTGTACAATAAGCAGGTGACTCAGTTGCATAGACACTACTTTCTCCTCAGCCTGTTGCACATCACCTACAAAGCAAAGGCCTTTATTTTTGTTTGTTTCCATTGTTTTAAGAACACTCCCTTTTTTTTTCCTAAATTGATCAAATTCCATACAAGCTGAACTATAAAATTTCCTAAGGATTGAGCACAGGCTCTGTGGACTCTATCTTATATTTAATGTGGAAGTTTGTAAATCTTACATGTAAATATACATTTAAATTTATGTATACATGTAAATGTATATGGATGTTATGGATCTATGTAAATCCTTGTTTCAGGTTTATATATAGCATTACTCAAATTCACATCTATCAAATTGTTAAGGTGAATTCTACTCTCCCTCATAATTTGGAATTTCTAATGTGAATTTTATTTTAACACTTAAAAGATTAATACTGAAGGAAGAGATATGGTGCTAATAATAATTATGAAAGTTTAAATGGCTTTTGGGAGCTTCAGTAAAAGGAGATAATTTATTTTTGAGATGTATTAGAACAAGGAATACAGTGTCAGTGTTCATGAGTTCTTTAACTGGAGCCATTAACTATTTCAGCTTGTCTTGGTAAAAATTATGAAATATTTGTATCTGTTTTTCATCTGGAAAATAAGGGTACATACCCAGAAGAAAACTTTCTTTGATTTTTTATGGACAACTGACCTAGACAAAATTATTAAAAAACAGACAATCGGGGGCAAATTCTTATTCACATAACTCCCCCCCGAGACTCCTCATTATATTTTGCAATTGAATAACCACATTATTAAAAATTTAAGTGACAAAATTGGTATCATGATATAGCACATATAATATCTTATCTTAACCAAGTATTTTAAGCAGTTTAAACATATTAGGAGATCATGAGAATATTTAATATGCATAGTATATTTCAAAATAATTTAAGTTTTAAAATAAAAGATGCGAGACACTAAGCTTGCATCATCCCTGTTGTCCCCTTTAAAGATTAAAATTTAATTCCTTTGTAAAGATGTATATACCTAACCTTGGTTTAAGGCATATTAAAATGATTACAAAATCTAGTTAGTTATTTTTATATTATAAGGCATTCCTAAGAAATGAGAAATAGCTTCCAAATTATATATTTTTAAGTTGTAATTTGATCTTAATTGTCTCATTACTAATATATATTAATTTATTTGAATTAAATTTTTGAATATCAAAGTTTTAAGAAAATTGAGTATTTGTTATGGGCAAGAAAACAATTGCCAGGTAGCCCATTCTCGGAGGAGGGAGGGTGGAAGACAGTAGACGGCTGGGAACGAAGAGGAAGAGGCATAAATGCTCCTTATTTTGATGGTTTGGGTCCATGCAACTCAGCTGCCCCAGAGCGAGCTGAAATTTTCTAGTCTTCTCTATGGAGAGGTTTTACTTTCCATAGAGGATTAATAGGTGGATGAAAGGAAATGCCCATGAAACATGGCTTGGCTAGACCTAATACTGAATTACAGAGTTTTTCTGACTTTCTTTATCACTAACAATTTTGCACAGCCTATTCCACGTTTGAACCACTCCCTTAGCAATTTGAGATTGAGTTAATGCTACTTCCTGCTGAATTTACAATAAATAGGGAAGAGAATTTACGGATAGAAAAAAACGAGTAAATTCTCTAAAGATATTAGCAATAAATGTTCATACTTACTTTTAACCCCAGCTTCACAGCCTCCAACTTAGTGTCAAATAGACATTTAGCTGTTTTTTCAAACCAAACAATGTAATGTTGATTGATTAGTTGGAAAGGGGTCAGGATGAGAATTCTGAACTATTCCCAAATCTAATAGGTATTATGTATGTATTATATATACCCACAGACCCAACTCTTTATTTACCTGTCATTGCTGGGTACCAACTACACAAGCAGTGTTCCTCGTACTACAGTAGATACACAGTGTGAACTTACGGCTTGTGTCCTTGAGGAGCTTACTGTCTAGGTGAGGAGATGGACTGCCACGTGAATGGGAAAACAGAAAGCATTATGAAATAGGTAATACCGTTGTGGGGCTAACTGCTTAAATTGTTCAAAGAAGGGAGTGATCTCTTCTGGCAGAAGTCATCAAGATAAATTTCAAGAAAGAAGGGGGCATGTGAATGGGTGTTAGAGGGTGTTGAGCTTAATGTGTGTGAAAATGACACAGATTTTAGTGAAATAGCCAAATAAAATAGAATGTAATGAAAACACATTATGACCAAATCATGCTGATTACATCTAATAGGTTTTCACAAGGAAAGCCTAATATAAAACAGGTTTTGATTCTCTCTCCCCTAAAATGAGCATTAAATTGAGCTATTTTCCTTTTAGATCTTAATTATTAGAACACTTCCCAAACTTTGTGATATGAATGACATTTGTAAGCCATAACTCTCAACACTGTATTTCACAGATCGCATTTGGAACTGTAAGGAGTACAAGGTGATTGTTCATTTCATCTTATTAGTAGCTTCCCTGGCCTCCGCAGCAGCGCTCATCTGGCCCCCACTTCAGGCTCAAGTCATGCAGATTGGAGTTGACTCTCAATTACACCAAGTCTTCCGCCAAAGATGACAGTCCAAATACAGTAGAGATAAAATACATCAAGGTTTAAAATAGGCCCGTTCAGCCCCAGTGCCGCTTCATCATGAAATGATATAATTCACTGATGCCTCTGCCTAGCCTAACATATGTTCTATTCACAGCCCGCGTCACTCTTCATTTGTAATTATTTCCCCTTTTTTTTTCTTACCCCATCTTGTAATACTTTGCTTGGTTGAAGACAAATACTGAAAGGCAAAGAGTATTATCGTATGATGACCTGTTCCAGGGTGTTAAACCCCTGTCAAGGTTTGATTTTAACATGGGGTATTGATGACAGTACATCAATTCAGGCATCATGTCCTGAATTAGACTATATTAATTATCACTTGAGTGCAATATGCATGAAAATGCTGTTTCATTGACTAAAAGGATCTGACTGAATAAAATCCATTTCTCATCTGGTTGCTTATGGATAAAGACATTTTTTTCTCTTTGCCTTGGATAGTTCTTTATTAAATATGATTTTTATATGATTGTATGAATAAATCGTCTTACTCAACAACAAAACTGGAGAGTTTTAAACAAAGAAAATTTAATGGGTTGTCTGCTCTTGGCACGTCTCTAACACCGTATTTACAGTTAATAATTGAGGCAGATTATTTATAAAAATACTGCCAAAAAAAGTTCTTATTTTCAGTATTTATGAGAAAAAGATATTTTCAAACTGCTGCCTCCTTCATTTAAAGGAAATGAAACTTGTAACTCATAATTGTTTTCAACTGATAGACAATAACAAGCTCTACCTGTCAGCTAACAACCACGTTTAAAAGTAAGACTAATATTACTCCTAACTTCTGAAAAGAAGGCATTCACATGAAGAGTTTCAGTGATAGACAAAGTTAAAATCACTCATCAATTCAACATACAATTCATAAATACATATTTGTTAGGGAGACAACTTGACAACAAAAAACAACTGAGGCCTAATTTTTATTCCACAAAAGCTCTAGGTGCCTACAGTTTCTGTTCAGTTATAACAAAATATCATGTTGGGCTTAAAATAGAAATTTTCTAAATCTTCTCAAGTTATAATATAGCTTAAAACTTTTTCTATCAGTATCTCAAAATCAATTTATAAGCCTAAATTTAAAATATGAAATTAGAAATCCTAAACCTCAATGTGACTAAAAAATTTAAAACAATAAAATGTTTACTAAAACATGTATTATGTTTAGCTAATGCAATCAGTTCATACATTAGAAATGATTTTTAATTGCAATGAAAAACCACCTTCTTCTTAAAAAGTAAACTGAAATGTTTCTAACTTTAATAACAGTATTATTAGTAAATATGATTCTACAATTTCCCCCAAAATGGCCTTTTCAGTAAAAATTTCACAAAAAGTTGTTTAAATTTTGAAGTAGGGATTTTTTAAAATTGCAAATATATATTTGTTTCATTATAAAGAAGAGTTGGGGGGCCGGCCCCGCGGCCAAGTCATTAAGTTCATGTGCTCTGCTTTGGCAGCCCAGGGTTTCACCAGTTCGAATCCTGGGCACAGACATGGCACCGCTTGTCAGGCTATGCTGAGGAGGCGTTTCCACATGCCACAACTAGAAGGACCCACAACTAAAAAAAAAAAAAAAAAAAGCACAACTATGTACTGGGGGGCTTTGGAGAGAAAAAGGAAAAAATAAAATCTTTAAAAAAAAAAAGAAGAGTTGGGGTCCTATAGAGAATGTTCAAATTCAATTTAAGTTAAAGGCGTCACCATAACTAAAACAACTCATTCCCATTGTCCTTTCGCCCAGGTTTCACAATTCAAATGTAGTTGTTAAAGGCACTGAGTGGTCCGAGAAGGAAGGGGGAAAGCTGTGGTGATTTGTCCCTAACACGCCTCCTCTCGACCCCTCACCAAACTTGTCCCTGAGGGTGAGTCCTGGCCACAAAGAGATTTGTTAGAAAGGTTATATCCTAATATCATCACAATTTTAGAAAGCAATTGATTTCTTCCCATACTCTTTAATGATAATCCTTGAATACAGCACTATGAAAATTGGATAAGTCCAGAAAACAGGGCCGAGATGATGTACATCTGTTTGGCCTAGAAGACTTTTATTAAACCTCACCTTTGCTTCAAGTTACGAATTGTTAAGTTTACCTGAAAATCTATTGTGTGGGAAGAATGCTGAATATATTTATGGGGCAAATACTTGGTGTGGTGGAAAGAGTACTGGGATAGAAATTATAAAAGTCATAAAACACTCCTGGCTCTGCTACTTATGAGTTACATGGAACCAAGACAAGTCACTTCTCTGAAACCAGAAAAAATAACGCCTGCCTCCCTGGGGCACAAGTGTGTGGCTAGGATTATTGTAAGTGAAGGTGCTCTCACGAGGATAAGGCATTACATAATTGCAGGGTAGTGTAGCTCCTGCTTCTAGCCTGGTAAGAGAAGGAATAAAATGAGGGGTGACCCATGTCGACTAGAGAAGAGGTAACAGTGTAAGATGCCGACCTGGTCAGCAAATGTCTCTGATAAAAATGGGCGTAGATCTGAAGGCTTGCTGGATCTTGTATAACTGTGTGTTTCCCCCAACACCATGGTTTTACACTTTCCCTTTTTGTTCTTTCTTTGCTTTCTGGTCGGTCAGATGGTGACCAAAGTGAGCCAGTCAAGGACCTCTCTGACAACAGTAAACACACACAGACACACATTGGCCTCAAAGGAAAGGGATTTTCCAATTTTAAAATAACTATATTTGAATATTAACCAGTGTAAAAACAAAAACATTTCCCAACTGAAAATACTCCTCCATTTACCCTTTACTATCATACCCTGAGTTCATAATTCTACAGTTATCACAAGACAAAGGATGGCCCATAAAATCTTATAAGCAATAAAATTAAAAGTACATTTGTTACTGTGTAATTAGTAATACAATTTCCTTTATTCACAAAATCCAAATCCTCATACACCGAGGAATAACTGACTAAAGTACCTGTTAACACCTTATACCATCAACAAGTGTTTAAAACAGACCTAAACCTAAAGGCTAAATTTAAATAATATGCCCTGACTTTTTACTCCTCCAATATGAATTCCAATTTAAATTTACGGAACCAGAAAATATCACAATTACCGTTATTGCAAGATCAAAATATTGTGTTTAACAAAAGAAAAGTAGAATTCAAGTTTTCATGTCACTTTTTTTTACTATAAGTCACCAAAACGTTGCCTCTACTCATTCATATTAATAAAATGACTAATCTTTCATGATTCATGTACATAAGCCAAAGACTTACAGTTAACTTGTAAAACAAAATTTTTCTCTCTTTCTCTGTTTCTCTCTCCCTCCCCCTCTCTCTCTCACTCTCTCTCTCTCTCACACACACACACCCCTACCTTTCTTTAGGGCTATAATAAAAAAAAAACCCACATTGCCCGCTAGTGAAATGGCCTATCATATGGCTATGATACCATCAGAATGCAGTGTTTCATAGCCACCACAATGTAGGATTGACATATGACATTTATAAAATGTCAGAACCCCTCCCCCAATTTTTACAGCCTATTCCCCAGTAGGGTTTCACGATGTAAAATGAACTAAAGGCAACTGTGTGCTCATTAGCTGTGCCACTTCTGATACATTACGTCGATTGACAATGAACCACTGTGATATCAAAGTGCAGGTGTAAAAAATAATAAGGCAACGGCTTGTGTAACAAAATCTCACTAACTGAGAATGTGTAATAAATATGCAAGGAGGCAGTTTTTTATTCATAGAAAATGTGGCAAGGTACATCAAACATAAAACCCAAGAAAGGGTTTTGACATGCCAAACTCAATTAAAATTTGTTTTCATGACTATCAACAGGGAGACTCAGTAACTTATCTGTGAATGTACAAGGTGACTATGCACGTACCAACAGCAGGATCTAAAGATATTAAGAGATTCAAATAGTGCCAGAAGCAGAGCTATCGCCCAACTCTACAATCACTTTTAATTTTAATAAGTGATCGAGAACTTGTCATAATGGAAATTATTTTAGTATACTTACAACCTGTTTTAGACATCTCCTGCCTGTTGGAAGAATATATACATTATTACCTCTCCATGAACTATGCCCTACCTCTCCAATGGCCCCAGGATTTTAATGCTTAAAAAAACCCTAAAGTGGAAAACTTAAAATAGTTAATAAAGCAAAATAGTCATAACAATTTGTATAATGTATACAGTATATATTTATGACCACATGACTGGTTTTATTTTGAGATAAAAGGGAGAAATATGAGATTCAATTCCTAGAAAATTAATTACATCACTAATTCCCCAAATCAAGAATATATTTACATTTTATTGCCTTTGAGAGTCATCCAGAACAATAAATATACCATTTTAACTGTAAAATCCTGAACTCAGAAGATGATAAATACATTGGAAAAAAATTTGTTTAGTTTTGATTGATTAGTTTGATTTGAATTGACAAAATGATTTAGTGTAATGAACTGTCTGGGAAATTCCAGAACCATATTAAAATGTTCTAGGGGCTGGCTCCAGGGCCTGGTGGTTGAGTTTGGCATGCTCTGCTCTGGTGGCCCAGGTTCACAGGTTCAATCCTGGGTGCAGACCTACACCACTGTCAGTCATGCTGTGACAGAGACCCACATACAAAATAGAGGAAGATCAGCACAGATGTTAGCTCAGGGCTAATCTTCTCAAGCAAAAAAAAAAGTTATGGAAATAATAGCTATGTTTTTTTCCACATGAGGGAAATGTCCCATTAGAACTTCTGATGAATATGAAATATTTTACTTCCACAGGATGCTAAGAATCTTGACCAGCTAGGTACAATTACTGTCATTGTGCTTACTATACCCTCAGTTAAACTTGGTAATAAAGTTACTTAGATAAACTCTTTCCTTCTCAGTAGAGATATTGAAAGGAAATTATCAAGATGTCATTAACAATACTGATATCAATCTTCAAGTATGGATGCGGTGGCCATCACTCCTTCCCATAATTTATTCAGGTAGTTAATTGCCTTAATAATGGTAAGTGAAGAAAGCACAATAGAAAGAATACACCGTAGTATGATTTTCAAACTTTAGTTTGCATCCTATCATCTACAGGGCTGGTTATAAATACAGATGCCCAGGCCTCATTCCCAGGCATTCTGATGATGGACCCCATGGGCTGGGCTTGGGTTGATGTATCTGTACCCATCTCTACAGGTGGTTCTGACAAATCTCAACACTTGCTACGCATTCCCTCAACATATTAATAAAGAATTCAATATGACATCTTTGTTATTCACTTAGTTTTCCCCTTGGGCCCAACAGTGTGCCTCCTCTCCTCCTTGTAGTCTTGGCTCCTAATCACAGTCCTCCCACTAACCTGCCCTTGTCAGTCTGATACACAATATGCCTTCAACTGCTATGGTTTTATAACTCAAATTTCAAAAACTCTTACCCTGTCACTGTACCCTCAAGCCCAAGGAATCAAAGGAATATTGTGCCCTGTGGAATATAAGGCCCATTGGGACCTGGTTCCAATCTATCTTTCCAGCCCAGTCTCCATCTATTCGCAGCCAAATGGTTTGCTCGTGCTCTCCCCAAATGCCATACACTTTTCAGCTTTTGGATCTTTGCTCACATCATCCTCTGGATCCTTGCAGAATCTTCTACCATTTGGCACTTGATACACAATATATTATATTTTCATTACCTTAAAATTTTTTTTCTGCCAAATATAGTGATAGTGAAAGCAAGACCTCCTCCTCCCATCTTTTTAATTTGCTTCGGTGCTTTTTGGAAATCACACTTTCAGGAAATATTTATTGACTGATATTATAGAGTCACATTTAGTAAAATACTAAGAATCAAATTGCTGTTGGTAGACTAAAAGAGCTACAGCATCAAAGAGCATGGGTCTTTTAATTGCAGATAAGCAAGGGTTTGATCATTTGGTGGTAGAGTGAATGGAGATGTTAAAGGATTTTTCTATACTAAATGTTTCAGCATCGCTGCAACACAGAAAAATTCAGGTGTTATTCATGGGGAAAAAATCTAAATCCAACAAACATTTATTGTGTCTTTGCTAAGGGTAAGATACTCTGACCTCCGGTACTACAGAGGCGGTCACTCCACGACCCCTCAGAACCTGACACAGTGCTTTATATCTATCACACTTGGAATTTTTTTTCTATTCTAAAACTAATTTAAATGAGAACTTAAGCACTTGTGGGAGAGAGAACGATTAGATGCAGCCTCTTCTCTTAAGGATCTTTGAATCTAGTATTGGTTTAAAAGATCAAACAGCCGCTTGGTTTACTGGACTGAAAGCAAAGGGAAGGTAGTAAAATTCCAGAAGGAAATGAAATTTATTATGATAATATTTAAAGCATAAT